>NC_133504.1:100699242-101002272 GCF_049354715.1 Callithrix jacchus | reverse complement strand
GGACTATTTCCAAACTCATTCTGAGGCCAGTATTACCCTGCTACCAAATCCAAACATATCAAAAAAAGAAAACTACAGGCTGATATATCTGATGAATATTGATGTAAAAATTATCAACAAAATAGTAGAAAACCAAATTCAACAATATATTAGAAAGATAATTCATCATTATCAAGTGGGATTAATTCCTGGGATGCAAGGATGTTTCAACATATCCAAATCATCTTATCAACAGAATGAAGGATAGAAACCATCCGATCTTTTCAATTGATGCTGAAGAAGCATTTGACAAAATTCAACATCTTTAAAACACTGGGGATAGAAGGAACATACCTCAACATAATAAAAGCCATATACAACAGACACATAGCTAGTATCATTCTTCACTTGAAAAAACTGAAAGCCTTTCCTCTAAGATCTAGAAAATGACAAGGATATCCACTGTCACCACTGTTATTTAGCATTTTCCTGGAAGTCCTAGCCAGAGCAAGCAGAGAAAAGAAAGATATAAAGGGCATCCAAATAGGAATGGGAAAAATGAAATTATCTTTGTTTGTGGATTATATGATCTTATATTTGAATAAACCTAAAGATTCCATAAGAAAACTATTAGAACTGACAAGCAAATTCAATAAACTTACAAAATCAACACAAAAAAAGGAGTAGCATTTCTATATGCCAAAGTGAACAATGTGAAAAAGAAATAAAAAATCCCTTTTACAATAGCAACACATAAAATTGAATACCTAGGAATTAACCAAAGCAGTAAAAGATTTTTATAATTAAAACTATAAAACACAGATGAAAGAAATTGAAGAGGATACCTAAAATGGAAAAACATTTCATATTCATGGATTCAGAAAATCACTAATTTAAAATGTCCACACTACCCAAAGGAATCTACAGATTCAATGCAATCACTATCAAAATACCAATGACATTTCTCATAAAAATAGAAAAATTAATTCCACAATTTATATGGAATCACAAAAGATCCAGAATAGCCAAAGTTATCCTCAACAAAAAGAACTAAACTGGTGAAAACTTATCACCTGGCTTCAAATTGTTCTACAGAGGTATAGTAACTAAAACAGCATGGTACTTGCATAAAAACTGACAGATATACCAAAGGAACATAACAGAAAACCCAGAAGCAAATCCACACATCTACAGATAACTCATTTTTGTCAAAGGTACCAAAAATATACACTGGGGAAAGGATAGTGTCTTATGTAGAATAATGAAACTAGAACCCTATCTCTTAGTATATAAAAATTTATGTCAAAATGGATTAAATAGTTAAATCTAAGACCTCAAATTATAAAACTCCTGAAAGAAAACATTGGGGAAAATCTTCATGACCTGAATCTCAGCAAAAAACGTTGAGCAATACCCCGCAAGCAGACAACCAAAGCAAAAATGGACAAATAAGATTGCATCAAGTTAAAAAGCTTCTGCACAGGGAAGGATACAGTTAACAAAATTAAGAGACAACACACAGAATGGGAGAAAGTATTTTCAAACTACCCATCAGACCAAGGATTAATCACCAAAATACATAAGGAGCTCAATTGATTCTATAGGAATAAAATCAAATAATTCAGTTAAACAATGGGCAAAAGATTAAATAGACATTTCTCAAAAGAAGAAATACAAATGGCAAACAGGCATATGAAAACTTGTTCAACATCATTGATCATGAGAGAAATGCAACTCAAAGCAACAATGATATATTATCTTACCCCAGTTATATTTTTCCCAAACCAACCCATTCTCCTACTCGTGGATATCAACTGAGGCCTACAATTCAATGACACTAACTCCCTGAAGTTAGTGCAGACCTCACAGGTTAGGAACTCAGTTCCACAAGGTTGCTCACCACTTCAGATACCAGTCACAATTAGTTACCAACATTTCTGTCTGACTTGATTACAAATCAGGGGTTCCATGACCCATGCTCAGGTTAGATAATTTGCTGTGACAGTTCCTAGAACCCAGGAAAACATTTACTTAGATTTACAAAGAATATGATAAAGGATGCAGATGAACAGTGAGATGAAGAGATACATAGGGAAAGATCTGAAAACGTCCTAAGCCAGGAGCTTCTGTCCCCATGGAGTTGGGGCATGCCACCCTCCTGTCACTTGGATCTATTCACCAACCTGGAAAGTCCACAATCCTGAAGCTCTCATTGTTTTTTATGGAGGTTTCATTACACAGACATGATGGGTTAAATCATTGTCCATTGGTGACTGAATTCAATCTCCAGCCCCCTTCCCTTCATCACAGGTTGAGGAGTGAGAATGAATGTGCTAACCCTGTAATTATGAGGTTGGTTATTTTGTCAACCAGCTCATCCTGAAACTAATAGCAGCTTTTTTAGCCACCAGTCGTCTCAATAACACACAAAAAAACATGATCTTAGAAGCTCTTATGTCAGAAACTGAGAACTAATATTAAATACCCTAACAAGAGATGCTCCCATCACTCCTATCACTTGAGACGTTACAAGAGTATTAGGAGCTCTGTTTCAAGAACTGGGAGCAGAAACCATATATACATTTTTATTACATCACAGTCCTTACATAGTATTCTGTTTGATCAGATTCCAGCTGTCTGCACTGTCATCTGTCCTTCTCAGTGCTTCAAAATTATTACTATAAAAATATGACTAGGAGATTTCTTTGTATAAAGCAGTTCCTTTTTTTACATTTCCTATAATTGGAATAGTCACATTATTGATATTATTGTTTAAGATCTAAGGAAAATAAAGTACTGGGTGGTTTTGGACCAGCAATTAAATGCTCTGGCATGGAAGTGATACACCTGATTCCCACTCACAACTCACCATTCAAAACTGGCTTAAACAGCTCTTAAAATCTAAAAATTTATTTTTGTTCATTTTTATGACCTCTTTATCCTAGCTTTTTCTTATGTATTTGAACTAATTTTTACTATGGTTAAGAATCAAATACTTTCATATTCACATTCTTTTTTTTATGCTTTACTCATGTTCTGAAAGAATATATGTTATAAACATGTTCTGAAAGAATATATTTTGCTCTTCATTTAAGACCAGACAAAACATTATTTAAGGCATGACTTAACTTTACCCATGCAGGTGTCCCCAGATATCTATTCTGTACCCACCAGAGGCTAAATTAATCTCATAGCAGGTTGTTCCTTTTTTGGTCCAGTGTTAATACCTGAATTACTCAATTTATTGATTAGTCTACTCTGTGTTGCAGACTGTTAGCACCTTAAGGGTGAGGAACTGGAATAATTCATCTTTGTAACACCAGAACTTGGCACAAATTATGTACTTAAAGTTGTGAATTGTACTAAAAGTTTGGCAACAATTCTGTGGAGTTAATGCTAGAGGGAACACTTCAAAATTAAAGTGCTAATTATACAGCCGTTCCACAATTGGAATTTTACTCCATAAATCACTACTCTGTAAGTAATCTGTGGTAAATGCATTGGCTTGGGCAGTTCAATATCCATTCCAACCTCTTTCTAACTTGCTTTCTTAAAATGCAGAAGTGCCGAATTTCTAAAACAAAATACAAATACAAGATTCTTTATGACCGTATTTCTAGTTTTGGTTTACATTCCTTAAATCAGATACATTTTAAAAAGACTTTAATTAAAAATCTTGATTTAAGAACAGAGAGAAGCAGGGCACAAAGCATCCATTTCTGTATATTTGTATGTGTGTGTGTGTGTGTGTTAGTACAGGTCTTGTGGTTCTGAAGCAAGCACCTATAGTAGTGACTTCCTGATTCAACAGGCAGTTCTCTGATTATGGCAGGAAAAGTGGTTTCCTTGAAAGATCAGTTCTGTTATTGGCTTGGAAGTTATTTTTGGGATTTCAACATAGAGTCTATTCCTGAAGCCAATCAATTATTCAATAAGATATTAAATACATCACAATGCAGTATTTTTTTCTTATACTAACTTGAGTGGGTTCTATCTTTGCTAATAAACCTTAACTGAGAGTAATCGGTACCTGAGAAAAAGCTTCAAAGAAATGGGCCTCTGGTATTTAGCATCTGACCTGGTTGTGTTTGAAGGCAGTTAGGATCCTGTTAATGTCAGAGTATAGAACATTGTTGTTCCATTGTATGAAATATCAAAACATACAGGTATATGACTACCTGTATTCTGTTGGGAGAAAGTGTCTATTGAAGTCAAGTATTTGGTGAGCTGCTGAGCTGCTGCAGTATACCCCTATGACAAGAATGAAGAATGTATGAATTATAGATTGAGTAACTGCTAGAGAGTTTAGGAAAGGAAAAGGGAAAAGCTCAAGTTTCAAAGTCCTAATCAAGACATAGTAAAAAGTACAGAGAATGTGAGTGTCCTAAACAATTGTGATCCTTTTTTCTGTGTAGACAAAGGCCTGATATTATTAATAGTCAATGTGTTAGAATGGGCTAAGCTATGTTTCATTAGCAACTCCCCAAATCTAGGTAGTTGAAAACAAAAGTAGTTCAAGTTATATAGCCATTGCTACTGAGATGAATGTTCTGTTATCATAGGCTATATTTATTAGCTTTTCTTTCCTGAATGATGAGGTTATTTCTGATCTACCTCAAGAGTTAGAAAAATGTTATCTATTGTGGTTTCCTTGAAGATATGCCTATTCTTAAGACCCACCACTGTCACCTTCTGCACTGTATGCCCAATTGTGGAAAGAAATCTTAGAATGATCTGGGGTAACATTTCTTTATCATAATTAATTAAAAATTTTTCTAACTTTTATCATGGAAATGAGGAAAATGTATGGGAATTAATTGTGGATGTACTGGATGAAGGAGGGAGAAACACAATCTTAGTTATGGATAAATACATTTACTAGGCTGCATTATAAAGGGATCTGGGTATTACTTCTGACTGAGCCAACCAAGAATTGTTCTGTTTCCTTGATTTGTTTCTTAAACATGGACTCAAAATGGTTTATGCAAAATTGTTGAGATGCCGAAATGTTCATGATATAACACAGAAAAGGGGATGCTAATATCTCAAAGAATTAGCAGTGTTGACTTTGCTTCCTTGTATGATCGATTTATATATCTGCTAGTTATGACCCCTGGAGAACTCAAGAGGAGAGTCCTTTCACTAAGACACTGAGAAATTCATTGGTAAGGAAAGCTATAGCACACTATTTATTTTTTGTAACATAATAATGAGGGTTGAATTTTAATGTGCCTTTTGATTTTAATGAGTATGATGAGTTCTCAGAATGCAGATGCTAGATGGAAATGTTTAATGGCCAGAAGCAAGGGCATCATGGTTTTCATAATAGGTAATATTAATAATAATCAGAAATTTTCACAAATGTTCACAAAATACTAGGTTTAAATAGATGGGACAGACCACTAATGTCTTACTCTAATCTTTATTCTTATAAATACAATCCTTAAAAGTACTTTTTATGTTTTATGTAAAGATTACAATATTTATAAACAGGAAATGTCCTAAAATATTCAGGAAAAGTAAAATTGCCACTCTAGAAGTCTCTGAACTCAGTGCATCTATCTCCGTCTAATTCCTTATTCAAATCAGTACCTCCTGCTTCTGAATAATGAACCTGTTTTCCAGCCAAAGAAGTGGAGCGGTTGGTTCACAACAATAGAACTTACCTATCTCTCTCTATCATTGGCAACTAACTGGTTACATCCCTGACAGATCTGAGTGTTGTCCTATTTAGAAAGAAACACTTCCAAAGTATGACGTTATTGAAGAGACACAACATTTCATAAATCTGGGACCAACACACAGGGCTAGACTAGTTCTACTATAGCCAAAACAAGTGGACTTGGTTTGGTGCAAAAGTAATATCAGTTTTAGGTGGTGAATTTTAAATCATTATAACTAGGCTCAAACACATTTTTATTAATCAAAATAGGAACTATTACAATCAACACATTTTCGACAATGAGAAATAAGTTTGCCTATTTCTGCAGCGTAAAAGTCTGTTTTGAGATTCAGTGAACTCTTGGAAAGTAAGCATTTTCTTCATCCTGCTAGTTGTGGAAGCATTTTTCCCTGCAAAAGTTATTAAGATGCTTGAAGAAATGGTAGTTGGTTGTCGAGAGGTCACATGAATAAGGCAGATGAGACAAAACTTCATAGCCCAATTCATTCAAGAAGTGTTGGTTATGCCACATGCAGTGGGGCATTGTCATGGAGAATAATTGGGCCCTTTCTGTTGGCCAATGCTGGCTGCAGGTGTTAGTTTTTGGTGCATCTCATCAATTTGCTGAGCATACTTCTCAGATGAATGGTTTCACTGGGAATCAGAAAGCTGCAGTGGATCAGATCCTCAGTAGACTACCAAACAGTGACCCTGAGCTTTCCTTGTTGCAAGGTTGGTTTTGGGAAGTACTTTGGAGAGTCTTCTCAGTCCAACCACTAATTGTCATATAAAATCCACTTTTTATAATACATCACAATCAGTTTGAGAAGTGGTTCATTGTTGTGCAGAATAAGAGAAGATGACCTTTCAAAATGACAATTCTTTTGATTGTTGCTCAGCTTCTGAGGCACTCATCAAGTTTTTTCACCTTTCCAATTTGCTTCGAATGCCGAATGACTATAGCATGGTTGAAAATGAGTTATTCAGCAACTTCTCATGCAGTTGTAAAAGGATCCTCTGATGATTGCTCTCAACTGGTGTTGTCAACTTCTCATGGCCAACCACTGTGCTCCTCATCTTCAAGGTTCTTGTCTCCTTTGCAAAACTTCTTGAACCACCACTGCAGGGGACATTCATTAGCAGTTCCTGGGTCAATGCGTAATTGATGTTGTGAGGTGTCTCCACTGCTTTACGACCCATTTTGAACTCGAATAAGAAAATCGTTCTAATTTGATTTTTGGCTAACATGAATTCCATAGTCTGAAATAATTATGAAATAAACAGCAAGTAATAAATCATTAGCAAGAAAACATAAGGTAAGAAATGCACATTGAAATGAGGTATAACATAACATTTATTTAAGAATGTATTCCAGTATCAAACAGCAACTTTCAACAATACAAAATCCACAATGGTGTCTGTACCAACCTATTAACATTCCTTATATCACTTCTAATGACTAATTCACAATATGTTATATTTTCTTCTCATCTCTTTTCACAGAGATCTATTGGTTTAGAGTTCTTAGATAAATATTTCCACCAGATGATCCAATGGTGACCCACTGAACTTATCATTGATATTATCACCTGGTCATTTGGGCTGCTTATGCTGCTGGACCAACTAGTCAAAACGCGGAGATAGGTTAGGATTATCGTAAGTGTTGGAAAAAGCAGCAAAGGAGAAGACATACAGAGTGCCTACGTAAATTGGTTATGAGTAATGTATAAACAAAGAACAACCCAACTGTGGAAGGCTGCAGGAGGCCTCTGAGGAGGAAGGCCTCTCCATGCCTCATGTTCCAGTGCAGGGTGACCTATGGTCTGTAATCATAAACATTGTGCTCAAGCATGTAAAACCCCTTGATAGCACTATTACATAGCCAGATTGCCAGACTTGTAGGCTCTTTGTAAGGCCTGAGTTCCACCAGCTGCACATAGATAATAAGCTAAAGATAATCACGTGTTCTTCTTTTGTGAAACTCAGAAACCGCCACTGTTATCAATCCTTAGAATGATACACCATTTCTGGCTCACTGATTCAGTTCAGGTTCACTGATTCACTCCACCATCACCCTCTCTTGACCATCACTCCACCTCTACCCTATAGATCAACATGATTGTAATCCAATAAATAGTGTGGATGATCAGAGCTCAGAACCTTCACTGCCTACTCCAGAGTAGTAAGTGATGGCTCCCTGGTCCTACTATCTCTCTTAAGCTGTCTTTTACTCATTTGTTTGTCACCACCAAACTCGGGGTACCTACAGGTGATGTAGGGCTGACTCCCTACAATAAGCAAGTGGGCTTATTTTAACACAGTAGGAGTAAGGAGAAGTATTTCATGTACTGTCACTTTCAGTGAAGTTGGTTCATGAAAGACTGGAGTAAAAACACATATACAGGAGAATCAAGTGTTGGATCTTCTGGGAATAAGGTTTTGGGTCACTCCAACAGGTAAAGAATTCTGATAAGTAGAAGCTGTCACTAGGGACAAAAAAAATACAGAAAGGGTGATGGAAGAAACAAGTTTTATATCTATTACCTAATTATTGATTACTAAAATGGAGACCAAAGAAGCTACCAATATATGTGTCTACAGTGCCTGTATAGTCACCAAATTTGTTTTATTTTGCTGTCCCTTTGACCAACTACCTTAGATAAGATACTGTTTTACATTTACCCCTAGCTAAACATTGCCTATTTTGATCAAATTTTGGATGAACTGGAGGAAAAATAAACTTCATGCAGGATGTGCTTTTTCAGTAATATCTGGGTAACATTTCAATTGTATGAAGGATATTTATATTTATTACATAGGTACCTATTTTATTATTTTTCAAAAATTTAAGAATAAAAATAGGCTATTAACTAGAAAATGTGTTATACTGTAACACAGCATTAATATATTAATGATCCATGTTAACTGCTTTCTATAAAAACTTCTATTCACAATAGGCAGAAAATCTAAAAAAAAAATCGAATCTTTCTTAAACCTAGAATTTCAAATATTGTCTAAGTATGGCAAATCCTATGGACAAAACAAATTTGCCTTTGGAATTAGGTAGAACAAAGGGCTTGGGCCATCTATTTTACTCATGAAGATTATAGCAGAGGTAGTGTGGAGCTTTCTTACCAATCTGGATTGCCCACTTCTAGAACAGATTTTTGGTAATAGTTTCTGAAAGATCAGGTTAGAGCCACTTCCTGCAGCTTCTCTAAACTTCTATAAGCATTTAATGCTCTACCAAAAATCTCTTTCTGCTTCCACAAAATAAAGTGGATTCTTTTCCCTGCAAATGAACTTTGAATCATATATTAACTGAATGTTTAATACTGACTACAGTAACCTCAACCCAGCAAAAAAGATGTATAGAATTAATGATATTGTTAATTATAATACATTTTAAAAGAACAATTGGTATAACCTTACATTGAACTTTAAAAATTGCTGACATTGTCTTTTCTGTGACTAACAGAAAATCTACCATGAGTAAAATAATGATGTTCATGGGATAAAAGCTAATGTTTTTTGAGCACTGCCTCTGTGCCAAGCAGGAAACCAGACACATCAATAGTTGAGATAGAAATAATTGACCTTTTTATATAGATAAGAAATCTAAAGGTCAAAGATCTTAAATGGGGTTCAAAAATCACATAGGGAGGAAGTTACACCGACTGCGACATAGGTATATTTGACTTTAAAGTTCATGGTCTTCTCTTGCATCACACATTTTTTTCTTTTTTTTCCTTTCCCTCTATGTGCCATTACTGTATTTAAACATAGAAAATAGAAATTGCACACTCTTAAAACAATTCTGACAGAGTTAGGCTTTTACTTTTAGTTTCTACAATACAAATGTCTTATCCGTCTCCATTTTAAAGCCCCCAATACAACAAAATAGAAAATAATATATATACACACACATAGTAAATATATATAGCAAAATATATATTAAATGGATATATACATATTCTATATAGAAAACATTTTTAAACATCCAGACAATGTTTACAAAGCATATGGAGGTTTACTGCACTTCAAAAATTTATGTAAATACTTGCAATACTGAAGAGAATTACAATACTTGATGTGACAGATTATAGACATAATCTATTTATGTACACTTCTATGGTAATATTTTCTTTTCTTTCTGGTTTTAGGGAAAATAAAAGTACTTCTGCTTCAGAAGGCCTTCACAGAGATACTTTTATTCATTTTCTGGCTGATAAAAATCCATTTTTCATTGCTATAAGTTTCAGAACTTTTCTGTTCTTTCCCGGTCAGCCTCTTCTTTATTAAGCACGCCTCCATGACAGACAAAGTGACATGATCATTTTTCTGAATCTAGCTTTCATTTGCCTGCTTTTGAGTGTTTACTAAATTTTTTCATCCTCTTCTATCCACCTTTTTCATCTTTTTCCAAGCAATATTCATACTACAGAAAAGATAACATGATTCCTTGATCTGAAATCCTGAAGAAATTATTATTTGTCATTTAGTTGACAATGAAATGTATATATAACATCTTTTGGCAGGTCTTCACTTCATGCCAAATTGACATAGTCCTTTCATTGCCAAATAATATTTCAAATTATTTAAGAGTGGGTATTTTCTTCACTGACCCTGTTGGGACATATTATTGGTATTAACTGACCAAGTCAATGCTACAAAAATCAATTATGTCATGAAAACCTTCAAAGACTTTTTCTGGACCTCCCTGTCATCACCACTATGCAGCACTATAAAATACTTTTAATAGCTCAGGTTTAATAAATCAGTATTACTTGTGTTCAATTGGAAGGTTTTTAAGTATGCTATTTTCCACTCTGGTGATTGAGAGAAATGAAATATGTGCTCTAGTAAAAAAAAAATTAAAAATAATGTGATAAAATAATTTTACTGGTAGTCCCATTCAAATAAAAATTTTTTAAATTATATAGAAGAAAGTACAGAGACTGCATCAACTCATTTTCTGCTAATCTTGGAAGAGTTCTTCCCCGGGAGAACTTATCTCAGAATTTGGTCTTAAATACTAAATGAATGATGTGTAAGCTGCATTATTCAAGATGTTACTTTAGAGGGCATGTGCTTTTATTTCTTTATTCAGCAAAATGATCATATAGCAATATGTTAAAGAGAAAACATAATTTTAGGGAAGGAAAGAACATCAGACATCTAATTCAGACATTTATCAAAACTATGTTTGAGGCCAGCTACAGTGACTCATGCTTGTAATCCCAGCACTTGGGAGGTAAAGGCAGGAAGATTACTTGAGGGCAGGAGTTTGAGACCAACCTGGGAAACATAGCTAGACTCTATCTCCAGAAAAATATTAAAAATTAGCCATGCATGGTGGCATATGCCTGTGGTCTCAGCTCCTTGGGAAGCTGAGGTGGGAGGATTGCTTGAGCCCAAGTATTAGAGGCTGGAGTGAACTATGCTTGCACCACTGTACTCCAGCCTAGATGACAGAGCAAGAACCTGTCTCAAAAACAAAAAGCAAAACCTAAGTTTGAAGTGACAACACCATGAACATTTAGTGAGATCCCAGAATTCTTTCCTAGAGCCTGAAGGAAAATGCAAAGGAAGAAGGAGACAGAGTTTTGGTCCTTCAGTAGTTACTTCTTGAAAAATATTTAATTCATAATCTGATACTTTATGTCATTATCTTGCTCCATTTCATAGATTTTAACAAAAGTTATTTGAAATATGTTTAAATATGAAGTTACTATAGACATACTTTGTTTTATTACATTTCAATTTATTACTCTTCAAATACTTTTTTTATATAAATTGAAAGTTTGTGGCAACCTTTTATTGAGCAAGTCTATCAGCACGATTTTTCTAACAGCATGTGCTCTCTTTTTGCCTCTGTGTCACATTTTGGTAACTATTGCAACATTTCAGCTTTTTCATTATTATAATATCTGTTATGGTGCTCTCCGATGAGTGATCTTTGACATTACTATTAAAATTGTTTTGGAGCACCATGAACAATGCCCATATAAAACAACAAACTTAATCCATAAATGTTGTATGTGTTCTGATTGCTCCACTGCCTGGCCATTCTCCCACTTCTCTCTCTCTCCTCAGGCCTCCCTATTCCTGAGACACAACAATGTTTAAATTAGGCCAATTGACAATCCTACAATGGTTTCTAAATCTTCAAGAGAAAAGAAGAGTCATTTGTCTTTCACTTTCAATGGAAATCTAGCAATGATTAAGATTAGTGAGGAAGGCATGTCAAAAGCTGAGACAGGCCAAAAGCTGGGGTTTAAACAGTTAGCCAAGTTGTGAACATAAAGGGAAGTTCGTGAAGGAAATTAAGATGCTACTCTAGTAAGCACATGATTAATAAGAATGTGAAACCACCTATTGCTGACAGAGAACGTTTAAGTGGTCTGGATAGAAAAATCAACCAGCCACAGCATTCCGTGAAGCCAAAGCCTAATCCAGAAGAAAGCCCTAACTCTCTTCAACTCTATAAAGGCTGAAGGAGGTGAGGACACTGTATAAGAAAAGCTGGAAGCCAGCAGAGGGTGGTTCACGAGGTTTAAGAAGCCATCTCCATAGCATAGGGGTGCAAAGTGAAGCAGCAAATGTTGTAGAATCTGCAGCAAGTATTGGATGTAGAACGCAACAAGTTATCCAGGAGAGGCTATGAACTGTGGCTCAGTAGGCTAAGAAAGATAACCACCTGAGTCCAGGAAGGTTACGGTTATAGTGAACTGTGATCGTGCCACTGCATTTAAACCTGGGTGACCAAGTCATAGAACACTATGCAGCCGTAAAAAAGAACGAGATAATGTCCTTGGCTGGGGCATGGATGGAGCCAGAGGCCATTATCCTTAGCAAACTAACACAGGAACAGAAAACCAAATACCACATGTTGTCACTTATAAGTGGGAGCTAAGTGATGAGAGTACATAGACACATAGAGGGGAACAACACACAGTGGGGTCTTTCAGAGGGTGGAGGGAAGGAGAAAGAGGATCAGGAAAAATAACTAATGGGTGATGAAATAATCTCTATAACAAATCCCCATGACACATGTTTACCTATATAACAAACATACTTGTACTCCTGAACTTAAAAGTTGAAAAAAGAATATACAGAAGATCTATCTAAGTAGCTAAACTAATTAAGATGGCTACACTAAACAACAGATTTTCAATGTAGATAAAATAGGTTTCTATTGGAAGAAGATTCCATCTAGGACTTTCCTTGCTAGAGAGGAGAAGTCCATGGCTGTCATCACAGCTTCAAAGGACAGACTGACTTTCTTGTCAGGGACTAATGCAGCTGATGACCTAATGTTGAATCCAGTGTTTATTTACCATTCTGAAAATCCTAAGGTTCTTAAGAAATATGTTAAATCTATTCTGTCCATGCTCTGTAAACAAAACAGCAAAGCCTGGATGAAATTTTATTGATATTTTAAGCCCACAATTGAGACCCACTGTTCAGAAAAATAGATTCTTTTCAAAATATTACTGACTGTTGACAACACCTGTTCACCCAAGTGCTCTGATGGAGATGAACAAGGAGATGAATGTTGCTTTTATGCCTGCTAACACAACATCCACTCTGCAGCCTAGGAATCAAGGAATATTTTGACTTTAAAGTATTATTATTTAAGAAATGCATTTATTAAATCTATAGCTGCCATCAGTAATGATTCCTGTGATGGATGTATGCAAAATAAATGAAAACCTTCTGGAAAGAATTCGTCATTCTAGATACTATTAAAAACATTCCTGATTCATGGGAGGGGTTCAAAATATCAACATTACCAAGTGTTTGGAAGAAGTTGATCCAATTTTCCTGGATGACTTTGAGGAGTTTGATGAGTGATTTTCTGTGAGATCTGGTGAAGAATTCATTGAAGGAAGTAACTGCAGGTGTGGTGAAAATAGCAAGAGAACTAGAATTTGTTCTAGTTAGGAGCCTGAATTACTGCCATCTTATGATAAAATTTGAATGGATAAGGAGTTATTTCTTATGGCTGAACAAGAAAAGTGGTTTCCTGAGATGGAATCTATTCCTGGTGAAGATATTGTAAACAGTATTGCAATGACAACAAAGGATTTCGAATATTACATAAACTTAGTTGATAAAGCAGTGGCAGAATTTGAGGATTGACTTTTTCAAAAAAGTTTTCTGTAGGTAAAAAATGCTATCAGCACCTGTAATCCCAGCACTTTGGGAGGCCGAGACAGGTGGATCATGCGGTCAAGAGATCAAGACCATCCTGGTCCACATGGTGAAACCCAGTCTCTACCAAAAACACAAAAAATTAGCTGGGCATGGTGGTGCGTGCCTGTAATCCCAGCTACTCAGGAGGCTGAGGCAGGAGAATTGCCTGAACCCAGGAGGTGGAGGTTGCGGTGAGCCAAGATTGTGCCACTGCACTCCAGCCTGGGTAAAAAGAGCGAAACTCCATCTTAAAAAAAAAAAATGCTATCGGGTACATTAGTCACATGCTATGGAGAAATCTTTCATGAAAAGAAGAGTTATTTTATTTCTCTCCTCTGTTCTAGAGGAAAGAGTCATTTAATGTACCAAAATTTATTGTTGGCTCATTTTAAGAAATTGCCACAGCCACCCAACCTTCAGCAAACAGTATCCTGATTAGTTATCAGCCATCAACATGGAGGGAAGACCCTCCATCAGAAAAAATATTAAGACTCACTGACTGCTCAGATGATCATTAGCATTTTATTAATAGTATACTAATAAACTAAGGTATGTACATTTTTTAGACATAATGCTACTGCATACCTAATAGAATATAGTATAACTATAAATTTTGGCCGGGCGTGGTGGCTCAAGCCTGTAATCCCAGCACTTTGGGAGGCCAGGCGGGTGGATCACGAGGTCAAGAGATTGAGACCATCCTGGTCAACATGGTGAAACCCCGTCTCTACTAAAAATACAAAAAATTAGCTGGGCACGGTGGCGCATGCCTGTAATCCCAGCTACTCAGGAGGCTGAGGCAGGAGAATTGTCTGAACCCAGCAGGCGGAGGTTGCGGTGAGCCGAGATTGCGCCATTGCACTCCAGCCTGGGTAACAAGAGCGAAACTCTGTCTCAAAAAAAAAAAAAAACTATAAGTTTTATATGCAGTGGGAAACCAAACATTATGTGTGACTCACTTTATCCCATTATTTACTTTATTCTGATTGTCTTGAACTAAACCCACAATATGCCTCAAGTATGCCTATAAAATATTTATCACTTATCATAATTCAAAGAGTGTAATATATGAACATTCTTAACATATAACATTCTTATAAGGTTATATTTTAAAATACACTCTAGGAATGTGACCATGGTTTGTATATCCTTTCCAATAATTAGAATAATGTGTGTTTTCAGATATAACAAGCACTTTGAAAGAGGTGTGTCTATATTACTCCTCAATTATAAAGACAAGTCCCTTTCTCATGTGTCACAAATGTGTAGTTTTACTAAATTAATGCAAGTATTTGCAATGTCTTTAGGAATTTAAAAGCACATTGATAATTTTAAAACTGATTTATTATCAGTGCAGTGGATATCTTATTATGAAAATGTATTCTGGGAAGGCAGCTGTGAAATGAAGTGAGTTGCAGGACCCAGTGACAGGAATACGAAGATAACTGCTATTGCACAGAACATCCCCTTTGCCTTTAGGATTGTTGACCAGATTATAGGGTGCCTAAATAATTTTGTTAAGCAGAGAATAATTAGGTTAAGGAAGCAATTAGATTGCTTAACACACCATCAGTGACATTTTTTCCTTCTCATGGCATAGAGCCTAGACAGGTGTGCATTGCAAGCACGGAGATCTACTTCATCTTGTGGCTGCCCAAGACAGCCATTTATATCAGTGAAATGGTTTGGATATTTGTCCCCTCCAAATCTCATGTTGAAGTAAATACAATCCCCAGTGTTAGAGGTAGGGCCTCGTCTTGGCTGTTTGGATCATGGAAGTGTATCCTTCATGAATGGCTTAGCGCAATCTCCTTAGGGGTGAGTGATTTCTTGTGAGAGCTGGTTTTTAATAGTGTGTGGACTTCTGCTAGTCTATGCCTTACTCCTGCTCTCATCATGTGATGCACTTGCTTCACCCTCACCTTCTATCACGATTGTAAGCTTCCTATGGGCCTCATCAGAAACGTGCCGCACCATGCTTCCTGTATACCTTGCAGAACTATGAATCAGTTAAACCTCTTTTTTATAAATTACCCAGTCTCAGGTATTCCTTTGTAGTAACACAAAAATGACCTAATACAATCAATTTCCTTTGAATAAATCTTTGACTGCCTACTAACCTGGAGTGGTTTGTCTTTGTGTTTGTTCTGAGCTTGCCCTATGTTTTTGGAAGGTGGTTCTCATTTCCGTTAGGGAGTTTTCCCAGTCTATCTTTATTTTGAAAACATGTAAGCCATTATATTGAAGTTAACTTCGTAGTGTGACAATGATAAAATGATAAAATTTTAATAGTTGTATTTATTTAAATATATGTCCCTGTGTTTCATATATATGTATGTTCATGTGTGTGTGCATATATATATTTACATATGCCTATACATATGTAGTGTGCACTTATATCCTATCCCATGATTACTCTTTGCTATTATACACTATGACACTTTCATATTATATTTCTTTCTCATCAATATTAATATTAGAAATATTAATATAAATGTTTATATTATATTAATTTTTCAGGTCCTTATCCTGAAATTAATATAATATAATTTCAGGATAAGGACCATGCTTTCCTAGTGACTATTATGTTACTAATGCTTAGATCAGGTACCAGTACAAAGCAGGTAGACAATGTTGATTAATGTCCACATAATAATTTATTTGTATGATTATATGGCTATAATTTAACTGGATCTGTTACAGCTCCAATGATTTAATTAAATAATTTTATTTTTGTTTTAAAAATAATATATATGGTTAATATACTGAGTATATAAAATTTTTATTGAGAAAATACAGTAAAAATATGTTGGCAAGATTATGTAGATAGTAAAAACATTATAATTTTTTTATTTAAAAAATATAATAAAACAAAAATGATTACATGAATAAAAAAAGTAAATATTAGGTAAAACCACAAGCAATGACCTAACATGAAAGGTACAACTGATGTACAAATAATTTGAGGTACTAAGTGCAAATGACAGCCATAGATATAGCTATAGACCAAAATATTTTGTCCTGTCCAAAATTCACATGTTGAAACATGTTCACTAATGTGATGGTATTTAGAAGTGGGGCCTTGGGGAAGTGATTATGAGAGCAGAGGTCTCAAGAATGTGACTAGCATCTGTATGAAAGAGAGCCAAACAACTCTCTTACCCTTTCTGTCATGTGAGATTATACAGAAAGAAATGGTCATCTATGAGCCACGAAGTGGTCCCTTATCAGACATGGAATCTGCAGGTGCCTGGATCTTGGACATCCCAGCATCCAGAGCTGTGAGAAGTAAATTTCCATGGTTTATAAGCCACTCAGTCTGTGGTATTTTGTTAGGGCAGCCCGAATGGACTAAGACAGATACTATGACTACAAACATATTAAAGGAGAATGAAGGAAAATGACATTTTGTGAGGTGGTGTGGTCATGAGCTTAAGAATAAAAATACAATTTAAGAAAATGATTTTGCTAATTTTGAATTTAATTAGAACTTTTGACCAAAGAGTAAAGTCAACATTAATTGTCTTATCAAAATAGGTGGAGAATCTTAGCTAGGGTTTGAAAAGTAGTAAATGGACACAAAATTAAATTGGAGAGTTACTGATAAAATCACAGAGCACAACCATATGTCAAAGGATAAATAGATACTTTGAACAACTGAAGGGGAGATAGTATACGTACTTATTAGAATTTTAAGAATTGGTTTTCGGAGTGTTTCAGGGATAAAACACAGCTTTCTTATTCTATTTCTACTGAACTTTGTGTATGAGCCTGCTATAAACTATCTGGCTTAGGAAGCAGCAACTTGTCTTGTAAACACCATTTCTCCTTTTATGAACTATTTCCAAAGGTAAGATTCTACATGCCTAAGAAATTAGTGTTTATCAATTTAACTATATTTTGCATTAATGCAGTTCTGCTTTCTCTCATTTGTGCTGTATGTAAATTTAATAGTAAATAATCTCACTATGAATCAGTGCATTAATTATTTTAGAATTTCACTCAACAAATACATATTAATGATCTTCTCTGTGCCAGATATGCTGGAGTAGCCATTTGCTTCCTGAAGGACCTCAGAATTTCTCAACTAAATGAGTTCACATCATTGTGCATTTTCATTCATTTGGAGTAAGATAGTTTGCTTTAAAATTTCCACAACATTTTATAGTTATAAACATCACTGTATAATTTGGTGTTCTTAACTAAACTAAGAAGTACTTAGGCAGGTATCTATATATCTTACTTTATAGACAAAACTGAAGATTCTAAGATAAATTTACCTTTTTCCCCCAGTAGACTGTTCTTCCAAACGTTTTTCCTGCTTCATATTACATCATCACATATACTCAATTTTGTAAAGCAAAAGTCATCCATTATCTTCATAGTTTTTTCCTGCATGAGAGTAATGTGGAAACCATCAGTCAACTTTATCTACTCCATCTGTCATACTTAATTTACTGGCAACAATTAATTGCCAATAGTTACTTTCCTTTTGATGCCCATTTCTTCTGCCTCATTATTTTGTTAGTAGCTTGTCCTCTTTTATTTGAAGGGTTTACCTCAGCCCAGTGCCTGCACAAAAAAGGTACTCTTTTTGTAAATAATAACAAAAAACTTACCCAGGACAATTGTTTGATGCTCAAATGTGCTAATGCATAAAGTATTTATGTCAGTACTTTACATATGTTAAGTGAGCTAAAACAGTCAATATCTGTATGTGGTTTATAAAATATAAAATATATTATCTCTACTTCCTGTCATAGAGCTCTAAAACCTTTGTAATTTCCTGAGAGATAGGAGTATCTTTTTTTTTTTTTAATAATGATGCCCTTTTTTAAAATCACACCGAAGTTAATGAGAAGGATATGACCTAGGGTGGGGCCCATAGATAACCTCAGGATGGGGCTGGTGATTGGAGTGTTGGAATGTTCAGCCCACTGTCTAATCTCTGGGAAGGGGAGGGCAGAAGAGTGATGGAGACTAAGCTCTATACAAACTCTTGAGCAGTGAGGTGGAAGGAACTTCTGGATTGCTGAACACAGGGAGGCACTAGGAGAGCTAAATGCTTAGAGAGGGCATGGAAGCTCTGCACCCCTTGCCACTTACCCTGCCCTATGTATTGCTTCCATTTAACTGTTTATCTGTCATCTGTACCCTTTGTAATATCCTTTATAATATATAGATAAATGTAAAGAAATTGTTTTCCCGAGTTCTGTGAGCCACTCTAGCAAATTAATACTATCTGAGGAGGGGATAATGGGAACCCTGATTTACACTTGATCAGTCAGAAGCACAAAAATGACAACCTGGGACTTGTGATTGGCATCTGAAGTGAAGATAGTGTCAGAATATAACTATGGGACATCCTGCTCCGGAGAATTGGAGAATTGCTGTGTCCAAAAAACTCACATATCCATCACAGAAGTGTTTTATGTTGTGAGACTGTATTAGTTGAGAAACAGTGTGTTTTCCAGATCTGAGGAGACTCTGCAATATCCATTTTGCTTTTTTTCAATCTGGAAAATGCTGTAGGGGGTGGAGGAAAAGCTTCCTCTCTGTCCACTAAAGGCTCACTAAAAATAAATTGACAAAAGAAGAATTAACCAGAGAAAAAGATATACAAAATTTATTTAACATGCATTAACACAGAAGCCGTATAAAAGCTATGAGACTAGAAAAGCACAGCAGCCTGAAGGTTACTGCAAAAATACTTTCTTAATAGGGTAGAGATGTATTATAACCCAGAAGGCAGACATTATTTTGTAATGGTTCTCTGTGGAAGCTGGATAGGACAAGATGAGTAACAGAATTGCATAGGAACAAAACTTGTCTTATTATGCAGATAAAGTCCCCCAGGTGAACACTCAGGGCTGCCCTGATAAGAGTAAATGAGGTCTTTTTAGGCATGGTGATGACTTCCAGTCTCGCCTCTTCTCCAGTAGTTAATCTGTCTTGGTTATTTAATGAGTTTCCTAAGGACGGAGGGTCTTAAGATGATTGCATTTCTTTTGAAAAGAAGTTTTCTTAGGTAAGAAAATTCCCAAGAGACTCCCTCCCAGTGCTTTGGGAAAGAGGATCAGAGAGAGGCAGGCGGGGGAAAATCAGAGAAAAACCTTGGTTCTGAGACCTTATTTCTGAGGCCTTTCGATTTTCAAAGCACTCAGCATGCCAAAGTGCCATATTTTGGAAAACTGTTTTTCACACCCCAATAATGCCACTTATCTTAAAGACTGAGTTTAGTTGTAACTATATTGGTAAGGCCTCTCTTAAACCTCTTAAGAAACTGTGCCATTTTTGCATGTCAGTATCATCACTTTTCTCACTTCATTTAAATTCCTTGTTCAGATATCTATTTTCCCCCAGTAGACTATAAACTTTTCTGAGAAGAGCAATCTTGTTGGAGATAGTTTTGTATTTTTAGGGCCTTATGTAAAGTTTGGCATTTTGAAAGACAGAGTTTGTATTTTTTTAATTAATAAAAGAATGAATACCAGATAAAGTGGCTTTTCTAATATTATAATACTAGTAGGTGGCAGAAAAGATCTTAATTCTCTATAAATAAAATAGTAAACTGACAATGACACAGATGACCTATGGTTAGAGGAAACCAACGCGTATCAATACTTATTAAAATGCTTCCTTAAATTAAACTCATCAAACCCCAGATATTGATGGGAACAAAAGCAATTTTATTTCTGAACTATGAATAAACCCTTGATGTTTTATCAGTTAAGGTGCATTCTACCTTGAAAGTACTTGCCTTTGTTGGAAGCTTTTGTGTTCTTCTCCACTGAACAGCTTCCATCTCCCTGCCCTTAGCTCTTGGCTTGCTTTGAAGCTGGCTACATCAACATTCCCGATCTTCCTTTCAATGGAGTAAATAGGTACTTGGCTTATTGGAACCACTCACTATAGGAGTTAATTTTGCCAGACTTTGCCTCTCGGGTGCACCTGATTTAGACTGAAAATAAAATTACAAGCTCAAAAACCATAGCTCTTTTCCTCTCTATTCTTATAACATTTCATGTCCAAAGAAGAGAAATGTAATCCAAGAGTCAGAAATAATGCATTGTCTCCTGTTCTTCCTGTATAACTTCTGTTTTCTCTAAGTCCTCCTTTGGCTACTTAATGATTCCATTTTCTACACAATGTGGTTGTTCATTTGAGATCTGGCTGTTTCACTATAGTGAGAAACGGGAAACTGGTTTTCACAAATAGGCTAAGGTATGATCTGTGGAGGGATACTGGAAAATAATAATAATCATTATAATTTATAATCACATACTATATGCCACTTTCTCCTGTATATTGTCTTAGTAATTCTACCATAACCCTGTGAAGTTATTTTTCCAAATGAGAATCAGGCTCAGAGGAATTCAGTAAATTTCCAAAGTCATATAGCTGGGCTAATATACATGGAGGATGTATGCCCCAGACACTTTGACTCCTGTGTCCATACATTTTTTCGCATATTTTACTCTTTATATCAGGACTTAAGCCAGAACAAGCCAGTTCTATCAGACATCATAAGAGCATTTTAACCAAAAGAGCCCAGTGTGTAGATGTGTTCTCCAGAAGAGTTAAAACATCCTTAGACTATTTTAACTATTTTAACTTACTTTAATCAATAAAGTAAGTAAGGAATATTTGAGAATGGTCCCTTTTGGAATTGTATAGAATGTGTTTTCTATTTCTGTAGGCTCTATTTCTCTGTGCTAATGAAATTCATTTTGAATTACTTTGCACAATATGTTTTCTAATGGAACATCCAATACCGTATAAGCTTAAGCTGTTAGAAATACGCCTACTACAAAATGTAACTTGATAATTTCTGTCATGTCAATTATAGTTATCAACAGCCACCCCAGACCAATACCACATACATACTTTCTCTTCATTGTCTGGATTATACTAAGTTACTTTGATTTTCTCACTCATTTTATCTTCCTTCACTAGTTTATATATTTTCTCTCATAAACTCAAAGCAGGCTCTCTAAAGTCTTTTTAAATATGTTAATTAGACCCAATAATTTAATACAAGTCTGACTTGGAATGTGAAAGGAAATTTTTTCCAACTTTTTTTGTCAAATACCTTATGAACATCCTAGATTAATGACACTGTTTTACTCAAATGTTCTGCACATTTTTGAAGTGGGGTCAAAGGGAGTCTAGGAGAACCTGTTTATCATCATTGTTTGTATTGCTTAGCTGGAGTCTTGGAGAGGGTGTGCCCCAAGTAGAATCAGGAAATGATCTACACAACTTCAGCTATGGGATGAACTGTCTGATTGAAAAACACCAGTGACTTGCCACCACCTAAATTTTGTCCCAACCTAATAAATGCATCCTATCACTAGTGAACTATGATTAGGTGTCTGGGTTTTCCACATTTCCTATCTGCCTGTCATTCTTAAACTTTTAATTATAATTGACTATTACTAACTGTACTAATTTTAGTCTAATCGGATCTACTTTTAGGATTCAACTGAGATAATTTTCTTGATTTTTAAACTATATATTCATTCTTATTTCAAAAGAATACCGGCTCATTTAAATATTTTTAAAACATGATAATATTTTGATTAAAAAGTTAATATCCTCATCTAATGTCCTTGAAACATATTCACATGTAATAATAATAATTAAACGCATTCCAGACATTTTTCTGTGACTAATTAAACACACACGTGTGAATGTATATGTGTGTGAGTAAACACACAAATACATATATATCATGCAAATATGGTATCGACGCTTTGTTGAACCCTTAGTATATGTTAGGAATCACATTATATTGAAGTGGTTATGGGTTACAGTCTGTGAAATTTGACAGCTTGGATTCAAATTCTGATTTGCCTCGGATTAGCTATGTGATTGTTGGCAGATTATTTAACTGTTTTATTCTTTTGATTTTTCATCTGTAAAATAGTAGTTATAACAATGTCCACTTCTGAGGGCTATAGTGAAGTAAAGAGGAAATGTACTTATAAAACATTTAGAATGATATCTGCCACTCAGTAAGTGTTGGCTATTATAATTTTTATATCATGTAAGCCTATTGTGTTATTGTATTTGTTTTGCTGATAAGAAAATTGGAACTTAAAAAGTTGAAGAAATTTTTCTAAGGTTACACACTAGTTAGAGATGTAATAAGAGATTAGGGTGGGGAATATGAAAACAAGGTCATCTTTTAAGTTCGATACTATCTAAACTACATTGTAAGATGCTATGCCAAATATGTTTAGTGAATCACAGTGTTCTGGTACTTAACACTTTCACTTAAAATATAACAACAAAAGAACAGCTAATTTATATTGACTGTTAATTATGTGCTAAGTGCTTTGCATGTGACATCTTATTAAAAAACAATTTTAAAAGTGAAAAAAATGAGATGCAGGTTTAGTTAGGTTAAGTACCTTTCTCACCATCAAGCAGTAAGAAGCAGAGTCTGCAAAAGAACTCAGTTCTGCTGACACAAAAATACATCTACTTAAGCTCCTTGATTTACTTCTACCATGTGTTGGACATATTTCTGTATTAGAATAAATGAGTCTACTTAATTCTGCTTCATTGATGTTAAATGGATGGATGTTTTATCATTTATTTCATCCATTCCCATACTGATGAACATTCAGTGTTGTTGCCACTAAATACAAAGCTGTAAGAATCATTTATGCATTTGTTTCTTTCCAATTTTGCATGATGATTTTTGTAGGATAACTTCCAAAGAAAGGAAATAACAGAGTTAAAAAAGTTAGAACTAGGGATGGCTAAGTGGGGGAAATTAAAAATATATTAAAACTATTTTGTCTTATATAGTTGTAGCAGTTTTTCCAGACATCAACAGTATGTGAATGCCTCAAAGTTATATTCATGTGGAAACAGTGTTTCTCCATGTATTCAGTTTGGATGTTTTTAGGTTGGCTTGTCTGAGTGTAGCCTGAAATAGGTTGTGCAATATATTGGAGGAATGCTCTCAAGAGAAAGAATGAGGAAGTAGTGTAGAGCAGAAAAAACGGTAAGGCAAAGATGTGGTCTCAGCTAGAGGTTAGCTTCACTCTGCTTCCAAGAGGAACTCTAAATTTTCAGTCAGTCAGTCATTGACTGCAAATTACAACCTGAATAGGTGGGTGAAGGTACAAGGGATCTTCTTCAGTTGGGGTATTCTCTGGAGAATGGGTGAATTCTGAGCCTTGGGAATTGAAATGCTAAGCAGCTAGGTTGTAGTGACGTTGTATAATAAAGAGAATATAAGAGGTAACCAACAAAATCCAGTATAATTCATGCCATACAATGCATAGACCCATTACTATAGACAGGCACAGTTTTGGGGAATTTTGGTTAGTCACTACTTCTAAGAAAACTTACAAGAGGAGAACTGAGTGATGCTGTAATTATTCTGGAGGCTAAGTAATATTCATCATCTCTCTCCTTCAAAATTCTTTCTAGATTGCCCGCCCTCCTTTTCAGCTAGCACTTTTGCAGGTCTTGGTGGCTTATATAGTGGGGGATCCATGTAATCATGTCAAAGGAATCTAAAATCACTTTTACAAAGCCATTATTAGGCCTTGGTTGCTCTTCTTATTCCTTTTTGGTTTAGTTCAGGTTGGGTATAGGAAGAGATATGTAGGAAGATCACCAGAGTTCCAAACTCCTCCTTGACCCAATGATGTAACAGCAGCCTACTTCCCCTTAATGATGAGGGTCATTTATCCCTGTTTGCTGGTCTGTTGGAGCAAGGAACCCCATGACAACAGGGGGCTGCAACAGCTGTAAGCCTACATATTTTCTTATCTCCCAGTGGCTATGTCTATTCTGTAGGACTAAAGACTCTAGATACTGAGTCTTGCGAGGACAGAAAGCACAAATTTCCAAAGCACAGCATCATGATTGATGGTAAGTAAGGCAAATCCTACTTTTTACCCATTGGTCCTTGAATGTTTTCAGTTTTCCTGATGGTCACACAGAACCATATAGTCACCATTAGTTTAAGGTTTATACTGCATCTTGAAAGATACTACCTCATTTTTATATGCTATCATTGTATTAGTCCATTCTGACATTACTGTAAAGAACAACCATTGTGGAAGACAGTGTGGCAATTTCTCAAGGATCTAGAAATAGAAATTCCATGTGACCCAGCAATCCCATTACTGGGTATATACCCAAAGAGCTATAAATCTTTCTACTATAAATATGCATGCACACATATGTTCATTGCAGCACTGAGTACAATAGCAAAGACCTGGAACCAACCCAAATGCCCATCAACGATAGACTGGACAAAGAAAATGTGGCACATATACACCATGGAGTACTACACAGACATAAAAAACGATGAGTTCATGTCCTTTGTAGGGACTTGGATGAATTTGGGAACCATCATTCTTAAGAATTATGTTCTCTGACACAAGAACAGAAAGCCAAACACCGCATGTTCTCACTCATAGGTAGGTGTTGAACAATGAGAACATGTGGACTCAGGGAGAGGAGCATCACACACTGGGGGCATTTTGGGGGGGGTAGGGGAGAGACAGCCGGGGGTGGGGCGGGTGGGGAGGATGAGGAAGGATCACATGGGGAGAAATGTCAGCTACAGTATGCAACTAAAGTAAAATTAAAAAAAAAATAAAAAGAACTGCCTGAAACTGGGTAATTTATGAAGAAAAGTGGTTTAATTGACTCACAGTACCACAGGTTATACAGGAAGCATAGCTTTGGGGGCCTCAGGAAACTTACAATCATGATGAAAGGGTGAAGGTAAAGGAAGCAAGTCTTCAAATGGAGGCAGAAGAGAGAGAGAGAGATCAAAGGGGGAAGTAGTACACACTTTAACAATCAGATGTCATGGTAACTCAATCATTATCATGAGAACAGCAAAGGGGAAATCAGCTCCCATGATCCAATCACCACCTACTAGATCCCTCCCCAAATTTGGGATTTATAATTCAACATGAGATTTGGGTGACTAAAGGCAGTGGAAGCAGTATCTGAGTTGACTATCTCCCCACTGGATTGATGGTTCTGCAGAAAGTGTATCTTTACAACAGCCAGAACAAAAGAGAAGAGTTTTCATATAACACAATTTAATGAAGACAAATACGAGAAACCCTGTTGGGACTGCCAAAAATAATTGGATGGGAAAACTTTCAATAGCTTACTTAGATTTCCAGAAATTTTTGATGGAGTTAGGAGCTCCCAATATACTGTTTATTGCTGTTAATGTAACTCTATTCAAACTTTACATATAGTCTAGAAATGAATTGATACTTTTGTTTGCTTAAGTAGATGGAAGTTTTTTAAATAAATTCAAAACAAATTTTATTTTCTCAGGAGTTGTTAGAAGGGAACCCTGTTCATGTTCACAGGCTCGATGGGGGAAGCAATGCACTGCAATGATGTTTTCAAAATCAATTCAGTAAAAACAAAATATAGTCAGCCTTTGTATCTGTGGATTCTGTATCCACAGGTTTAATGAACTGTGGATCAAAATTTTGTTTTAAAAGAAATGGTTCTGTTTGTATTGAACATGTGCAGACATTTTTCTTTTCTTTTTTTTTTTTTTTTTTTTTTTTTTTGAGACGGAGTTTCGCTCTCCTTACCCAGGCTGGAGGCAATCTCGGCTCACCGCTACCTCCGCCTCCTGGGTTCAGGCAATTCTCCTGCCTCAGCCTCCCTAGTAGCTGGGATTACAGGCGCGCGCCACAATGCCCAGCGATTTTTTTGTATTTTTAGTAGAGACGGGGTTTCACCAGACATTTTTCTTTTTATTCTATAAATAATATAGCATAACAATTATTTATGACATTTACTTTGTGTTAATTAACATTACTATAAGTAATCTAGAGATAGCTTAAAGTATACTGAAAAAATGTGCATAGGTTATACGCAAATGCTGCACCATTTTAGATCAGGGACTTGAGCATCTGTGTATTTTGGTATCTACAAGAGGTCCTGCAGCTAATTACTTGTATCCGTGGAAGGGGATTGTATAAGTATTCTTGATTTGAAAATATTATCAGAAGTTATTCTGAAATATAACAGCTATAAACTTGAGCCATTAGTAATGAGACATGGAAAACAGCATAAGCGTTTAAACTATCACTATTCTGGGGACAGACAATTTGGAAAACATGAATGAAAGAAATGTGAAGTGTTCTTTGACAGTTCATGTGCCATTTGTTAGAGGACAAATGTCACATCTATTGAAATTTATTATTAGCAGGTTAACATGTTAAATTTTATGATTTTTTTGTAAGACATAAATTGCAATTGATTTTCTCATGTAATCTGAAGATGATATCAATATTACTACAAAATATCAATATCAAAGGAGTTCTTGAAATCATCTAAATATAATACTGCTAAATTTTGCTAAGCATGTTATTTTAGTTCAGAAACAGGTGGGTGTTTTCACCATAAAAATCAGATTTGGGGTACATTAAAGTTCTACTCTTTACTTGATTTACAATCCAAACCCCAGGACTATCCTTAAGGAACGTTGTACTAACTTTTACCAGAATATATTTAAGAGCATAGAAATAGCAACATTCTCTGTATTTCTAGAGTTAATATTAGATAAATCAATTAAGTGAAAAAAATTTAAAATATAAAAGCCTGTTTCATGTTAAATATACATGTGAATATAAGAGGAATAAAATCAGCTCACTTTCTCTGTCACCCTTGGACTATAGAGAAGAAATATTCTTAGCAACAATACAAATAATAGATTGGAAGGGAGAGATTGATTAGAAAATAACTTTGAGACTTAAGTGAAAAATAATGTGAGAGATTGCTGGAAGAGAAAATAAAAGTAAGAATATTTAGTTTTCATAATGAGAATCTACCCTTTATTGCCAAGTTGTCAGAGCTCTCTCTAAAGTGATGGGATATATTAGCTTGTGAATTATGCCTGTTGTTAGGTCTAACTGAGCTTCAAGTTCTTGGACCTTCCTTCCTAACCTTCCTAAAAAGGAAGCACTAGATGTGTCACAACCATGTCACTATGAGATGACTTTCAAAGAGCTCATAACCCTTTTCAAATAACTTAAACCTACTTAAAGTCATTGATCCTCACCTGCCCACAGCAGGTGCTAATACTTTGGAGGTTTGGCCCCAGTTTTATTTATTTATTTACTTATTTTTGAGATGGAGTTTCACTCTTGCTGCCCAGGCTGGAGTGCAATGCACAATCTCAGCTCACCACAACCTCTGTTTCCTGGGTTCAAGCGATTCTCCTGCCTCAGCCTCCTGAGTAGCTGGGATCACAGGCATGTGCCACCCTACCAGGCTAATTTTGTATTTTTAGTAGAGACAGAGTTTCTCCATGTTGGTCAGGTTGCTCTCGAACTCCTGACCTCAGGTCATCCACCCTCTTAGGCCTCCCAGAGTGCGGCTTACAGGCGTGAGCCACCATGCCTGGCCTGCCCCAATTTTTTTTTTTTTTTTTTTTTGAGACGGAGTTTCACTCTTGTTACCCAGGCTGGAGTGCAATGGCGCGATCTCGGCTCACCGCAACCTCCGCCTCCTGGGTTCAGGCAATTCTCCTGCCTCAGCCTCCTGAGTAGCTGGGATTACAGGCATGCGCCACCATGCCCAGCTAATTTTTTGTATTTTAGTAGAGACGGGGTTTCACCATGTTGACCAGGATGGTCTCGATCTCTCGACCTCGTGATCCACCCGCCTCGGCCTCCCAAAGTGCTGGGATTACAGGCTTGAGCCACCGCGCCCGGCCCTGCCCCAATTTTTTAAAACACATAATTAAAATTTCAACTTCTACAGCTATGAAAGTTAATCATTAAGGTTTCACTGAACCTCTTTCTTTAAATTACTGATTTATAGGTAACCAGAATTTTTGTAAGAAAAAAATATGTATGTATTTGGGAGCAGCTTCTTCTATCAAACATTAAGATAACTCTTTGAGGAAGTAACAATAATACTACCTACAAGTGTCATATATATCAACACATGCTTAGCCAAAGTACTAATCTATCTTATCCTTTTTAGCCTAGAAATGAGTTGATACTTTTATCTGCTTATGTAGATGATATTATCTTCTCAATTCACCTATGAGCTTTTCCTCATCACTAAATAGGTATAATGTACCTGTAACAGTCAACATTGACTCCAGAAGACATTTCCATTCTCATAGTTCTTCCTGGTGCCAACTTTCTCATACTGGCCAGTGGAGATTTTCTTTCCTACTAGATGACATTTTTGCAGGATGCCTCCAAAGGATTGAGTTGCATCTTTTGGAAGGTAGCTAGTTGAATTCCCAAAGGAAATAATTTGTTGTGCCAGCATTTTAGTGGAATTATTTTGGCAGACATAGGGAGGATTGATTACTCTTTGTCAACTTTTAATGAACTGCTCCTAAGCTTTAGAAACATTTTATATGTCTGCAGTATATACATTGGTTTAGAGATTATTCCTGGGATTAACATGAAATTTACCTATGAACAGCTTTAATTTGCCTTCTTTTAGAATTTGCTGATTTATGATATGCCTTATGCTATCAGCTTGCAGTGATGAAGGCTATGACGAAGAGTTTTATGAGAA
The DNA here is from genome assembly GCF_049354715.1 of Callithrix jacchus. NCBI lineage: Eukaryota > Metazoa > Chordata > Mammalia > Primates > Cebidae > Callithrix > Callithrix jacchus. Next base: position 100,972,874 of record NC_133504.1, on the reverse strand, counting down.
TCAGAATTTATGAGGAACAAAATTAGTTATGGTAGGGATGTAGTTGAGAATATACTCTAATCCTCTAGTACACGCTTCAGGAGAAATCTTAAATATGCCTTTTCCCTTCAGTCTAGTATCAGGAAGAACTATCTGGATTAATGTTTTGATTTTGTGTTTGGAGATTTAAATTACTTTATCTAAACTTCTTTTCATTTTTTTTCTCATTAAGAAATTTGAGCCAAAAATTTTGGTCACCTCTAATACATATAAAAGAAATTACATGGTGAAATTTTATGTGCCAGTATTTCTATTGTTTCTTTTTTCTACCCATATATTCCTTTTGTCCAACTTTCAAAACAATTTATAGTTGTATGTCACTTAATATAAATATATTTTGAGACATGCATCCTTAGGCAATTTGTCATTGGGTGAACATCACAAAATGTACTTACACAAACCCAGATGGTATAACCTACTATATACCTAGGCTATATGGTATAGCCTATTGCTGATAGGCTACAAATCTGTAGGGCACTTTACAGAATATTGTAGGCAATACATTTGTGTATCCAAACACGTCTAAAATATAAAGAAGGCATAGTAAAAATATGTCACAAAAGATTAAAATGGTATACCTGTAAAGAGAATGGACCATGAATGAAATTTGCTGAACTTGAAGTTGCTATGGTCGATTCAGTGAGTGAGCCATGAGTGAATGTGAAAGCCTGGGACATTAGTATACACTAGTGTAGACTTGCTAAACACCGTATGCTTAAGCTACACTAATTTATATAATTTTTTCTCTGATAATAAATTAACCATAGCTTACTGTAATAATTTTACTTTATAAACTTTTAATTTTTAAAACTATTTGCCTCTTTTGTAATCCCACATAGCTTAAAACACAAACACATAGTACAGGTGTACAAAAAATGTTTTCTTCCTGCTCATATTCTATAAACTTTTATCTGTTTTTAATTTTTTTGTCTTTTGGTTTTTAAACTATTTTTTTGCTAAAAATGAAGGCACAAACACAATCATTAGCCAAGGACTATGCAAAGTCAGGATTATCAACATCACTGTTTTCCACCGCCACATCATGTTCCTCTGGAAACTCTTCAGGGACAATAATGCGTATGGAATTCTCATCTATGATAATAATGCCTTCTTCTGTTTACCTCCAGCAGGACCTGCCTGAGACTGTTTATGGATAGCATCATATGTGTTTGTGTGCGTGTGTGTGTGTGTGTGTGTGTGTGTGTGTGTGTTTAGAAGAAGTAGGCTCTAACACATTGTTAAGAAGTACAATGCAGTAAGTAGTAGGCAATAGGACTTTTTTGTAGCTCTATTATAATCTTATGATACCACTGTTGTACATACAGTCTATTGACTGAAACATCATTATGTGTCACTGGACTGTATTTGTTTTTATGATGTTATATATTTTTAGAAATATTCTTAAATATTTTATGGAATAAGATTGAGAATAAACTATTTTAATACAGTTATGCTAACAGTTTATGCAGCTACAATAACACTTGTCATTTAAATATTTTTATTTAACAGAAAAAGTTTTCACGATTTTATTGTTTTCATTTGCATTCTTTTGATTTTTCAGTGATTTTAGTTTTATTTGTTTTTCTTCTTATTTGAGTTTTTGTTTATGCTGTTTTGTAATTCGGTTGCTATATATACTAGATAGGTAGAGAGGTAGGTAAAATAATAGAAAGATAGGGCTAATTCAAATACAATGCATATATTTATCTTACTTGATAAAATATAGCTCCACTGACTTTTTAATTTATTTTAATACTAATTATCACTGGAAAACAGGTTTATATTTCTATGCAAAAAATACTTTCCCATCTTAGCTTTTCTATGAATGCTGACTGCTTTAAAAATACTTCATAATGATAGGCCAACACTGTAAGCATTTAAAAATGGAAACCAATATTAAATAAAAAAGCTAACACGGTATTCTGCTGTTCCATGATCAATAAAAATTGCCAATAGACAACTGCTCTAGTCTACAATTTTTAAAAGGAATGCTGCTTTAGCAATAGTAGTGGGTTGAGAAAAATCAATATGATTGAATACATGGAGTTAAACTGGCAACTATTTCATAAATGTTAAAATCAATCAAATGCCCATAAAAAACTCAATGTTATATAAAGTGTATACAAATTTATGATGATGGATCTACTATGTCTTCAAAGGAAATATAAATGTATTAAGTAGTACATTCACACAAGTAATACATTTATACAAGAATTCTAACATTTAAGTAAATGAATGAGTCTTGTATGCTCTAATCTAGGGTGTCTGTGTTTTCTTCGATTTGTTATTATGAGTAATCTTAATTGAGGCCTATAACAACCTATGGACATAAAATGTAAGAATTGTATGACTGAATGATTCTAAATTCATGAGTAATCTTTTGTCCATTACTTGAAATCAACTTCCTTGCACAAAACTAACTTTCCAGCCATGTTATTGGCAGTTAAAAGAAATAATGAATCTAACTTGACAAACTTACCATTTACAAGAGTTGTAACAAATGGTACCAAAATATCGTCCTAGCAATACAGGTTTCCCTTGCTAGTATATATTTTTGTTGAGTCAACTTGTAGATTACACATCTTCTATGACATAAGTTTTATAATCCCAAGCATTATAGATGGAGAGTTAGACCTTTCCTGAGCACCCTAGTTAAAGTAAAACTCACAAATCTCAATGGACTCTGACAAGCAAAAAGATAAAAGATGAAGATTTACTCTTGCACATTTACAATATAGGCTCTAAATTAACTTCAGCAACTGCTAAAATATATCAATTAGCAAAGCTTTATGGACTAAATCAATACTGGAATTCAAATTAGTTATAGTTGGGGATCCTATTAAATTTGAACATAGTCTCCCCCTATAATCTTAGGAGGATTACTAAATATAAAATAGAGAGCAAATAACTATGCCTCACCTTACTATTGCATTTCCTAAATTTTCCATAGTGATAGCACCATTGCTCTAAAACATCTCATAGCAGGCCCTGTAACTCTGACTTAATAATTACATTAAAATTAAATGGAATCATTGGCACTTAAAAATCGGCTTGACAAAATGGGAACCCACAGACCCTTGTCACCAGTTAAAATAGTTAATATGACCCGATGTAAGTTAAAACAAGGCATTCAAGGATTAAAACTTTTCATATTAGATACAATAAATACAGGGGGATTATCTCATTTCTTTGTCTGGTAGTTCGATTTGGCATTTTCTTAAACTTGAAAAGATTAAATAGCTACTCAGTGTGAATTATACAATGCTATGGTACCGTTCATTTAAACATGCTACGTTCGATAGTTAATGTTGTTAAAAAATTGGACTATAATCACCAGAATGTCTTTGCCACAAGATGAAATCACATCTATGACTGGGAATAACGTATCTGTAGGATGGATGACATTTCATATCCTTAGTCCATTGTCAGAGGCCACAGATCTGGAAGAGGCTACTCCTCTCATAGACCCATTGGCTACCTGAAAATTGTCTATGGGGTTAACTGAGTGAACAGCAGTGGAAGCTCGTAGACTTTAGAGATAGGGTTGATTGCCACCATTATTTGTGATGGAACTTAGTGGAATATTGCTGTTTTCTGTCCTTTAAAGTGAATGTTCCTGATAAAGGAGAAAATCCTAGGGTCAGGACAGTTGGACAATTATCAAACATTCACTATAGTACTGGATGTGCTGGTCAACAGTTGGTCCCATCTGCCTGTTTTTGCCAAACATTGGGCCACTGCCAACAATCTAGCTGTTTTGTTTGGCCAATGGCAGCAACAATTTGTGTCTAAATTTGCCCCCTTTGGAGTAAAAAACTCCAGGAAATCTCTTGTCTCGCAGATACCTCAAATATAATTTATATTGAGGCCGCAATACAAGATTTCACCAGGACACTCTATTCTTTTTAGAGTTCTAGACATTACAGTAACCAAGATACTTATTCCACTTCTCAAAATATATTATGCTGAGCTCTTGAAGAAGGCATTCAGTGGAAAGTCTACCTTTTACAGGTTCCAAGTTGCTGGTTTTCGTGAAGAGGCCTATCGACCTTCTCATACCTATTAAGTTACAAAATAGCAAATAAACCCCTGCTTGTATCATTCTTGTCACAGGCATCAGTTAGCCTAAATGTATGCTCCCTGAGGAGAACACATTTCTTACATGAAAGCCATAGAGATTCCTCAATTAGCTTTATCAGCCATAAAGCAGACATTACTAAAGTTCAAATTTTAAACAGCCTTCTTACCATGTGGCCCTCCCAATTAAGTGTCTACTGCACTTCCTAGGGAGACACTTCTTACTAAAAATATTAGTTATCACTAACATGAATATTTGATGGGATGAAATTTAGTGGTTAATTGTAATATGTGGCCTAATATTTTATATGTTGTCTCAATATCTTGGAGCTTCATAAGGCCCTAAAGACTTCTGCTCTCCCAGATATGTTACCTACTCGGTGGGAAAGTTTCTCTACCTGACTACTTTTTCTATCAGCTGAACCAATTGCATTCTATCCACCTTCTATCTAATGGGTTTCATAATGTCTGCTAGATGAGGAGTACTCTAACCTCTTGTTACTACAAAGACTGCCTCCTGTAGCCCCTGCTTATTCACTTTGCTCCAGAATGCAATGACTTTGTGGCTCTGTGAGATATGCAGTGTCTCCTTCTCTCTCAGGTTATGAGTATATGTGACTGACAAACTGTTATTAATCTCATTTGTCCCATATCATTTCACCATGTTCAGGGTGGGGATGCTTCTCTCAGCAATGAGATAAGTAGGAGGTGATGAGAACATACATTACCATCTATTTTTAAAATATGAAATAGCTTTTCTTTAAGAAGTAAACATTCTTTTTCTTTCCTCAAATTGTATTTCCACTATACTAATCACACATCTGAAAAGATATTAGGAACAATATGTGAGTTTAGTAAAATATGTACACAGAATCATTTGCTTCTTGATATTATAAAGCAAAAGTACATAAATGCATATTTAAACACATATGCAAAGACATATATCAAAAAACTATTTAAAATCTGTATTACATAACAAAGAAAATATGCTGGAATAAGTTTACTAGGAAATGGCAACATATCAAAAAGAAAAAAATAATTCACCTAGAGTTTTAAAAGGCCTTCAGGGAAATTTTTATAAAATAAGGACAACATACACAACTTATTTATTGTATTTTAAGCATAGAAAACAACAAAAATTAAGACTTTATAGAACTAATGCAGAAATAGATCAGCAGAAATAAAAACACTAAAATAATAATGGCTGTCAAAGCAGTAATCAGGCGAGAGATTACAAAAATATGGTGTTTAAAAACTGTTAGTAACTTAGAAAAGTAATTTAGACCTCTTACATCTTACATTAAAATAAATTATTCATATACTACATATGTAAAAAAAAATACTAGTTCTAGAATTTAGTCCTAGATTAGGGCTAAATCCGATAGTCCTAAATCTAATAGTCCTAAAGTGCTACGTAAGGACTTTCTCGAGCCCTGTACAGCATAAAGAAAGAAAAACATTAATAACTTTTATAAAATAAAAATTAAGAAAAGTTCTTCATGGGAAAATATTTTAAAATTTAAATGAAATATAAACTAAAGATGACATCTGAGAGGTGCTAAAAGTATTTTATTATTTCTCTATAAAAACAAATTATTACAAAATAAGTATATATCTGAACTGAAAAAATGGCCTATGAAAATAAATATCTTGGAAAGTATCAGTGGCATACAAGCATAGGAATAAATAATCAGATTTATTGTCAAAAAAAAGAAGATGTCTAGAATAAAATAATAAATATAAATATTTTGAAACCTTCAAAACCTTGATTCATTCCAAGAATATAGCTAAATAACTCTATGGATATCTTAACCTTACAAAACATCTCATTATATATATGTGAAGTTTGACTTGCAAAAGAACACATTCATTCTTTTACTTTCATTGCACACCAGAGTAATTATAATAACTTGATGAGGATTAGAACTCAGAGAAAGCTTGAGTTCCAGTTCTCACCAATACCTTAATTGCAGCTTTGTGGTGACAAATCTAAGTTGTGACTGAATTCTTGACACATAGACGCTGTGAGAAAATATATAATTGTGACATCAAGCTTTTAAGTTTGTAGTGATTTGTTATGCAGCCATGGATAACCAGTATAATGGGTCAACTCACTTAAATTTGGGAAGTTCAAGTAATTCCCAAGAGCATTCAGTTAATCTAGAAAGTTGAGAAGGCTTTACAGAAGATAAGAATATGTGCCAGGACTTAGGAATTATTCTGTGAAGAAGAAATAGTGTTAACAAAATTTCATCATGGAAAGAAAGTGAGTGTAAGTCAGCTTGATGTGAGAAATTAAGCCACTGTATAACTACATGTAGATTAAGTATATACACGTCTCTCTCTCTCTCTCTACACACACACACACACACACACACACACAATCTGTTTTTTTCATCCAGTTTAATGTTCCAACAATCATATGAGGCGAACTCTATATTTTTTCTTTTAATTCCTGATCAAGGTGGCTAAGTACTTTGACCACTGATTGACACAGCAGAACAAGGATTTGTGATCAAGCTGTGCAACCCAAGGTGCTTTTACTTTTTAGTTTTTCTAACTAACACACAACACTGCCTCGCTATGTGTAGTAGGGCATACATAGAAATATGTCAGAATTTCATCGGTTCATTTCCACAGACTTTAATGCTAAGTTGAGGAATTTCAACTCTATTCCACAAGAAAATAAGAGCCATTGGGGTATATATGCAGAAAAATAGAATTAAATAAAATTGATGTTTTGAGAAGTATTACAAAAGGTCATGAGTCCAAATACATTAATCTGATTTAAAATATCTGTTGACTAAGGTTGCTAATGTCCATCTAGTTTCAATAATAGCAATAAGAAAACATCATTTATAGAATCATGTATATTTTCACAGATGTGTATTGCTTTGAGATATAAGTAACTGGTATAAAAATTGACTTAGGAAAGCAGAGATAGACATTCTATTTCCAGCTTTTCTACCAGCTTGCTTTGCAACTGGGTAAAATACTTTTAAAGTCTTTAAGCTTTTTCTAATTTGTAAATTGATACTTTCTTATCCTCTAATGTCTGCTCCTTTAGTTTTTCTTTAAGGTTGATGTGTTTTCTATAAGAAGACTAGATCAGCCATTACAATGAGAATAATGCAGCTTTTCTCTAAAGAAAATACAGCTGAAAAAACAAGGGCATTAACCTCTAGCATAATCTAAGGTTTCTTGCAAACAATGTGTATGAAGCTCCAGGTGAAAGGTCTAATAAGTAACAAATTACTGACCGGCAACAGCCAAAAGTTGGCTGTTTTTGTGTTATACTTAATTATACATAAACAGTGTCTTTGCTCAATTATATACATGAACAGAAGAGATAGATGGTTCCCTGATTCACTCTGCTCTGCTAAGAGCTAGATTTACTCTCCCAATCGTCACAAAATCATTCTGATTATTCCTCTTGTATCTGCGATCTAGTGACCACAGTTTCCTATCATTTTCCACCACTGTAAAGCATTTTCAGACTATTGAATATTTGTTCAAAAACCAGAACAAAATCACCTACAACCTGTTACCAGGAACGAAAATACATTAAAGATCATCATGGGTAACAGTACACTAAGATGGAAGTAATACATTGCAGAGAATTCTTCAGAGACCCAGATGTCTCAAAGCTTGTTTGTATCAGTAATCTTCTCCCCTTACATGTAAAATTGCTAGGCTGAAACCTCCTCAGAAAACCAATACTATTTGGATTAACCCTTATGAAACTACCATTTTCAAGGTAATGCTTCAATTGTTCCTTAACATGTCTCCAGTAGAAACCAGGACTTACTTTAACCACATAGAAAGAGAGTAATTCAGGAAAAAAGTGCCTATATTATGAAATTGAAATAGTTGCTGAAAAATGGAAATCTAGGACTTATAACACTTGCATAGTCATAAAATTCTTACTATTTTAGATTTTTTTTTCCCATTTCAAGGGTATAGTTTGAGTCTACTGTTACTGTCATTCTGTGTATTCAAGGTGACCTATTTTTACTGCTTTTGTCCTGCAGAAAAAATAGTTTAATAGATATAATAGTAGTTATTTACTCTTTGTTGAATTTTTCCAGCAAGTCATTTAAAATAATTTTACTTCTTTCACCATCTTTAAATTTAATTTCACAATAACACAGATTAAAGAAAGAGAAACAAATTGCATCTCAGGAAGAGAAAAACATATTTGTGCCCACTGTCTTAATTTTCTATTGATAAATGATGCAAGTTAGTAGACTACTAAATAATGGTTCATAGATTCACATTTGAGACAATTTCTGTTATATTCTTCTCTTCATAGTGATAATTCTGTGTTTTGCTTAATTTAGTTTGTTTACAATTAAAAACACAAACCTCCCATTCTTCTTCTTCTTCTTCTTCTTCTTCTTCTTCTTCTTCTTCTTCTTCTTCTTCTTCTTCTTCTTCTTCTTCTTCTTTTTTTTTTTTTTTTTTTTGACAAGAGTTTAGCCCGTTACCCAGGTTGGAGTGCAATGGCGTGATCTCGGCTCATCGCAACCTCCGCCTCCTGTGTTCAAGCAATTCTCCTGCCTCAGCCTCCTGAGTAGCTGGGATTACAGGCACGCACCACCGTGCCCAGCTAATTTTTTGTATTTTTAGTAGAGACGGGATTTCACCATGTTGACCAGGATGGTCTCGATCTCTTGACCTCGTGATCCACCTGTCTCGGCCTCCCAAAGTGCTGGGTTACAGGCTTGAGCCACTGAGCCCGGCCCCAAACCTCCTATTCTTAATTACTTATGTTTTATTCTTGGATTCCTCTCTTAAGTAATAGTGTAATCCGTGATCAAGTGTACCCAGCTTTTAGAACAGTTTGATTTCTGTAGGGTATTGGTACCACCTCATTTGATGGGCTGGTTTAGTGAAGCTAATAGGGGTAGTATTAGTGAAGGCAGCTCTGAAACAATGCTTTCAATTTATTTTAAGGACCGCAACTCTTGCTGTTATATACAATCTTCCACCCATTGTGGAAAGTGCATACTACATTTAAAAGCACAGAATGAGATCTGTTTATAACTGACCAATGTTTTCATGAAACATTTGTGATCCCAGTGCTTTAAGAAACTTACATCTTTTGACTTTGACCATGTTAAAAGGTCCTTCAGATTGAGGATGCTGTTAACCAGGATAGCTTTCAAAATAGAAGATAGGGTTACTCTTTGCAGTTGAAACATCTTTTGGCTAACCTTTTCCTATAGATGTAAATTTACATGTACATAAAGTTTTGCTGCTACATTTTATAGCCACTTAATTGTGATGTGTCTGAAATGTATTTTCTTAAATGGCTGACATTATTTTTAAAGTTTAAAAAGTGAGAGAAAAGGAAAAGAAAAAAAAAAATAGTTTCCGTACCCAACTTAACTTTCCAACATTTAGGTCAGGTCTTCCAAACAATGGATTGCAAATGCTGGTTCACTTCTGCTTTGCTTGCAGAAAGAAAGCAGCTACCTATTTACTCTTAATGTGAAAATTCTTATGGTAGTCTTGTTAGAATCTTCAACTGACATCCCTGCTTAGTGTTTATCACCACTAGCTTTCCCTGTGAGACCTGGCTAGCAGTGTCAATGCTAGAAATAAATGAAATACATATAAACAATAAGGACACAAAATATTTCTCTAATATCACAAGGTTTTAGTTCCCAATAACATTACGAGCAGATAATATTCTCTTATAAAAGTTTCAATTGAGGTCAGACACAGTGGCTTATGCCTGCAATCTCAGCACTTTGGGAGGCCAACATTGTGAAACCCCGTCTCTACTGAAAATACAAAAATTAGCCAGGCATTGTGGTGTACGCCTGTAGTCCTAGCTACTTGGTTGGCTGAGGCAGAAGAATAGATTGAACCTGGGAGGTGGAGGTTGCAGTAAGCCTGGATCGCACCACTGTAGTCCAGCCTGGCAACAGAGCAAGACTCTGTCTCAAAAAAAAAAAAAAAAAAAAAAAAAAAAAGTTGCAATTGAAAACCTCTTCAAAGCAGTGAAAGCCAGCATATTAATATTTATATTTATTTACTTTGATGTATTATTCTTAAAGCATTCGTATTTTTTAAAAACATATTCTTAGAGAAACCTTTCCTGCCCCCAAAACAAATTCTTTAATCTGAATTTTTTAGTTTATTTTGGTAGTCAAATTAAAAAATCAAGAAAACTGGCAGGACATGTAGATTCATTTTCTGATATTGCACTACATTCTATTAAGTGGTACTAATTGCTTTGAGAATGGGAATTAATTGAAAATCCCTCACTATCTTTGCATAGTTGCTTGAACTCACACATTATTTTTGCAGTTCATTCTGAGTGAGCAGTTTTTTTACGCTGTCTTCAAGTACCATGATCTAATATGAATAAATGTATGTGCAATTTGTCAGTGCCTCACCACTAAAATGCTGGGATTCAATGTAGCCAAAATACATAGAAATGACAATATAGTTATTTTCAATTATCCCACAGCGGCAGAGTAACCAGGGTTTCAATGGAAAGTATAACTGATTCCTAATTACTGTACTTTCACAGAAAGGCCACAGTCCATAACTTCATTAAATAGTGAAAACACAAATAACTATTCATAAAGAAAGAATTAGCATTTATTATATGCTTATTTACTTTCTAATCTGTACATGTTTTAGATTCTGGACTGTGGTAAGGCTGCACAGTCTGAAATAATACGTCATTAGAATTTTCTTCAGGGAACAGAACATTTCTCCAGTGATATTCATTTAGAAGGGGGAATAAAACATCAACTATTTGATATTTGATGCACTCTACAATGGCTTGACCCAATTCCTGTTCATTTCCAAAAGTGGGATGTGTAAGAGCAAGCATCCATCTGTGACTTGAGGGCACATTCACTGTTATATATATTAAGACTTGTTAGGACTCATGGACAATGAGAGAGAAGAAATGATAATGTGATAGCACAGAGGGGAATAAGATCTATCTACTGCCTAATATGAGAAACGAAGAGTATAGTTTCTAATCATGAATATTGCTTAAGCAATTTTTGTTCTGGAGAGGTTCAGGAGATAAAGGGAGGGTCAACTCATCTTTGTGTATTATGAGGATATGAGCAAATAAACCAGAACACACACTCAAAAAATAAAATGAGGTCTGTCCTTTAATACATGAAGGTACAGAATGTTAACAGTGCTGGAGTTGCTTTTCCTACATTCACATTATTCTGTTACAGAGTTTTGTAAAGATGTTTTTGGTTACTTAGAACTTGGCAAAAAGGTTTAGACAGTCTACAAAGTCCAAATATATAATAGACTACAATATAAATTAAAATATTCACCTTTTGAACTGTTCAAATTTGGTTACCTACAACTTGTCAAAAAGGTTCAGTCTACAAAGTCCAAATATATAATACACGGCCATATAAATTAAAATATTCACTTTATGAACTATTCAAATGATGGTAATTTAAGAATATGCATTGGAAACCACCAGCATTTTAACTCATGGCTGTCATAATTTTGGTGTACTCCTTGAAATAAACTTCTCTTGTCACATTTGGTAAATGTTTCATTGATTAGAAAGATTATAGTCATACAATGGTCATTTTTTGAGTTTCAGTTCACATAAATCGTACAAGAAAATACAAAACTCTAGCATCTGTCTGCTCACATAAAAGTGTACAAGACAATACAGAACTCTAGCATCTGTCTGTTATACTGAATCAAATAAATATCAGGCAGAACACAGGCTCATCTCCTAGTCCCATGCTTTTTCCTTGGCATGATAATTTAGGAAAAAGCATTTTAAAAAGCACGCTGTGGAAATCTTGGGTGTCCCTTTCAAATTTCCTTTGCAGGTTGATGTACTTAACCCCCAGTTGCTAGGTGTTTTGGTTAATAGAAACTCAAGGAAATCCTCTTTTCTGGAAAATTCCCCATGATTCCATCACAAGCGGTCTATGCCTCCTCTTTCTGCCCACTTAGAGCTTGGCCAGTGACTGACTTTTTTAGGGTTACAAAATGACAGACACACGCCTGGAACAATGGAGTACACCTTTAGTCCTAGCTACTCAGGTGAATCACTTGATCCCAGGAGCTCAAAGCCAGCCTGGACAACATAAAATGAGACCCCATTTCAAAAAACAAATGCCAAATCCTTTGTTACAGGTGAGACTGATATTTTGGTCTAATTGTTTAGAATAAAGCTAGTTTCCAGCTATGCTTTCATTATTTCTTAGCTTTCCTCCCTGGTCTATCTTAGGTCCCTTATTCTCCTCATCCTAAGTGTACTCCCCCAATAAATGGCATGCACAAGAATCCCCATCTCAGTCACTTCTAGAGAACCTCACCTAAAATAGCTGGTAAGGACTGGTCCCTGGGAAGCAGTAAGAATGGCATTCTGAAATTGGATCCTTTACTGTTTGGTGAACTTTGAATATTCTATCACTATGACAATTGAGGGACTGATGGACCCCATCATGCTATAGCTGGGGTGAAATGGGATGGCATGTGAGTGAAACACACTGTGTGGTACCATGTCTCCAGCATCTAAAATGTGTTATGGAAATTTTAAAAACAAGAACTATGGAAGTGGATGCTTGTTATTGAATGCCCATATGTTGGAAAAAATAACAGGCTCTATTAACCAAAACCTTAAAGCAAAAGTAGTCAGAAGTCATTCTTGCCAGCATTTAAAAAAAGCCTTACCTCTGAAGTCCTAGGGTAGAACCATTCAATTTTAAGCCCAGCACATATGTGTAAGAGTGGTGTAACCTCAGAAAGGCCTGAATTCTTAGCTTAAGCAAATCTTCTATGTCAGGCTGGAGACAGATATGGAGGTAATAAGCCACTGAAATTTTGAAAGAGCTATCTGGGTAGGTGTGCTGGAGTATCTTGAATCTTCAGGTTCTGCAGAACTCTCAAGGTCAACTCCTTGGAAGATATGGTATCCTTCTAGTTTCTTGCTTAAAACAAGATAGGAAATTCAAATTAGGGAGGAACAGACAAAATAATACTTGCTTTTCTCAAGATGTGCCCACAAATACCCTTCTGAGCAACAGACTCCGTATTAAGGTCAACTCTTAAGTATACCCCAACCAGTAAGTAGTGTACCTAATTAGGATGGAACAGTTTTGTCTATGTAAGGAGCTACAAGCAAGGACCAGAGAGGTAGGACTGGAATGGATCATGAGAGCTGCCAACAGGTCTGGCAGAATATAAACCTGGCTGGAGAGGTTTACCAACACTGGAGCGCTCTCTGTTGACAAAGAATTTAATATTCTCATAAAGGATCTCCTGAAGAAACAGAGAAAGTATTTATATTCATTAATTAAAGTAGGGATGGCAGAGCCGCCTTTGTAATATATTGAGAAATAAATAAAAAGGATCAGAAAAGTAGGATGCTCAATAGTGTTCCAAAACAAGACCAGAAAATCCACACTTAACTGTCTTGCTTGGGTGGTCCCAGAAATCAGGCCAGTAAAGAGTGTATTGGTAAGGAAAACAAGCATTTTTTTAACTTCTAGGTTCAGGGATATTTGTGCAGGTTTATTATATAGGTAAATTGAATGTCACAGGGGTTTGATGTACAGATTATTTTGTCACCCATGTAATCAGCATAGTACCTGGCAGGAAGCTCTCTTTTCCTATCCCTCCTTTCACCCACTACCCTAAAATAAGCCCTTGTGTTTGTTGTTTGTTCCCTTCTTTGTGTCCGTGTGTTCTTAACGTTTAGCTCCCACTTACAAATGAGAACATGTTGGTTTTCTGTTTCTGCATTAGTTTGCTTAGGATAATGGCCTTCTACTCTATTCATGTTGTTCCAAAATACATAATCTTATTCTCTTTTGTGGCTGCATAGTATTCCATGGTGTATATATATCACATCTTCCTTAGAATAAGCGTTATTGAAAGCCCAGTCTTAGCTTCTCTAAAGTTCAAAGCTAATGGCAGAACACAAAGTATATGAGTTGACTCTGACAGACAAGAGATACAAAGCACCATCCCAGTTCCCTTTTGGGATACAGACATAGAAGAGTCAAATAGTAAATGAATCATAGCCAAAGTTCACGTCATAGTGTGTCCACTTGATCCACAAGCTTAACTGGTAAATATTTCTCAGTTTCCTGAATGTACTATTGAATCTGACATACATAGCCATTAATAGAACCCTCATGTTGTTGCCTTCTGTCCCAATATAGTCTTAAGGGAACTAGGCTTCTGAAGATTCTGCAAAGCATCCTACTGGCTCACAATATTAATATCATCTTAATCAGACCTATGAGCAATAGAGAGCAAGCACTTGCATTGTATCATGAAGCTCACATGCTAAAAAATGTGATAAATTAAGAACTACAAGGTTAGATGATGAAGTTTTTAGAAGCCCAGTAGTCTAGGAGTTCTGGTTTATGACCCCAAGATAAAGAACGAGTCATAGCATCTTGTACCTTTTACCACTATGAAAGAATGTCAACATTTGATATGTTTTTTGACATATTATACATGTGATGATGCTGCTACAATAGACTTTACATGAACATTTGCTAGCTTTTAGTGGGCCCCAGGGCAAAAATGGCTTCACATCAGGTCCAGGCTGAGGACAGACAGCCATATCATTTAGATCATAAGACCTGATAGATCTGATTATACTGGAGGATACATAGCATGGCAAAGGAGACATCCTTTTTCTTTTTAAAGCTTCACTAGTAGAGTTGCTTTAAAGATCTTTAGGGTTCTAGAGCAAGGCAATGCCACCTCTAGTAGAGAACAATCTTTTCTACTATATTTAGCAGTTCCTGGCATGCTAGTGGGCAAGCTGAGCATCTAGCCACTGTATTTCAAAAGAGCATGCATCTAACACTTCCTGTGATAAACCAGATACTGTCACAACCATCAAGTCATATAACTACTCACCATAGAAATATGTTTGTGAACGAAAAACTGTGGGTAGACCCATGGAGACAAAATTATGATCTCATTTCACTTAATTTCTGCTGTCAAATGCAAAATATCTAAAGTGTCCAGTTTTCTTCACTTCTTCTAGGTTACAGTTTCTTTTTTTTTATTATTGCGTTTTAGGTTTTGGGGTACATGTGCAGAACATGCAAGATAGTTGCATAGGTACACACATGGCAGTGTGTTTTGCTGCCTTCTGCCCCTTTTGGCATTTCTCCCCATGCTATCCCTCCCCAGCTCCCCCGCCCACTGTCCCTTCCCTATTCCCCCCAATAGACCCCAGTGTGTAGTACTCCCTTCCCTGTGTCCATGTGTTCTCATTGTTCATCACCCGCCTATGAGTGAGAATATGTGGTGTTTCATTTTCTGTTCTTGTGTCAGTTTGCTGAGAATGATGTCTCCGGATTCATCCATGTCCCTACAAATGACACAAACTCATTATTTTTTATTGCTGCACAATATTCCATGGTGTATATGTGCCACATTTTCCCAGTCCAGTCTATTATCATTGATGGGTATTTGGGTTGGTTCCAGGTCTTTGCTATTGTAAAAAGTGCTGCAATGAACATTCGTGTGCATGTGTCCTTATAGTAGAACAATTTATAGTCCTTTGGATATATACCCAGTAATGCGATTGCTGGGTCAAATGGGATTTCTATTTCTAAGGCCTTGAGGAATCACCACACTGTCTCCCACAATGGCTGAACTAATTTACACTCCCACCAGCAGTGTAAAAGTGTTCCTATTTCTCCACATCCTCTCCAGCATCTGTTGTCTCCAGATTTTTTCACGATCACCATTCTAACTGGCGTGAGATGGTATATCAATGTGGTTTTGATTTGCATCTAATGACGAGTGATGATGAGCATTTTTTCATATGTTTGTTGGCCTCATGTATGTGTTTTTTTGTAAAGTGTCTGTTCATATTCTTTGCCCATTTTTGAATGGGCTTGTTTGTTTTTTTCCTGTAAATCTGTTTGAGTTCTTTGTAAATTCTGGATATCAGCCCTTTGTCAGACGGGTAAACTGCAAAATTTTTTTCCCATTCTGTTGGTTGCTGATTCACTCTAGTGACTGTTTCTTTTGCCATGCAGAAGCTGTGGAGTTTGATTAGGTCCCATTTGTCTATTTTGGCTTTTGTTGCCGATGCTTTTGGTGTTTTGGTCATGAAGTCCTTGCCTACTCCTATGTCCTGAATGGTTTTGCCTAGATTTCCTTCTAGGGTTTTTATGATGCTAGGTCTTATGTTTAAGTCTTTAATACATCTGGAGTTTATTTTAGAGTAAGGGGGTCCAGTTTCTGCTTTCTGCACATGGCTAGCCAGTTTTCCCAACACCATTTATTAAACAGGGAATCCTTTCCCCATTGCTTGTTTTTGTTAGGTTTATCAAGGATTGTATGGTTGTAGATATGCTGTGTTGCCTCCGATGCCTCTGTTCTATTCCATTGATCTATATCACTGTTTTGGTACCAGTACCATGCTGTTTTGATTACTGTAGCCTTGCAGTATAGTTTGATGTCTGGTAGTGTGATGCCTCCCACTGTGTTCTTTTTTCTTAGAATTGACTTGGCTATGCAGGCTCTCTTTCGGTTCCATATGATGTTCAAGGTGGTTTTCTCCAGTTCTGTGAAGAAAGTCAATTGTACAGTTTCTACCATTTAAGAAAAATCTATTTAATATTTTACACAGGCTTGCAACTTTGAAATCTACACACACACACACACACACACACACACTCACATGCTACATAAACTCAATGGATGGTAAATTTACACATCCAAGAAGGTCTTTTTTTTGTATACTTGTTTGAGAGTTAGAGTAGATAATTATCTGCATAGACTAAATTTCATACAAAGGTTTTAAAGAATATAATGTAATATGCTAATATTCGGTATTTTTATGAGAAATTTGAATTTGATATGATTGCCCTTTTCTTAAAATGTAGCCTATATTTTTTTGTGTGGCAACTTCACTAGAAAGACTACTTTCTCAGTACATTGACCTTTCAAATACAGACTAATATGCAATTCAATTTTTTCAATTTAATTTTTTCTATTATTTCATCAGTTATATCTTCTCTCCACTATCTCTATACTTCTTTACCTTAATTAGATTAATGTATCCTTTTGCATTCATGTGTCTTAACTTTTCTATCATATTTACCATCATTATCATTTTGTCTCTGCATTATGAAAAATTTATTAATGTTTAATACTTGGATTATCTACTTAATCTTTTGTCTTATGTATTCTATTATTCAGTTTATTCATTGAATTTTTAAATGATTTTCATCATTTCTTAATTTCTAAGAACTCTTTTTATTCACCGGTTGCTCTTTCATAACAGCTGGTTATTAGAGATACAATGTCTTCTTGCATTTCTCAAAGGATACTAACTTGAATTTTTAATATCCTGTTTTACTTCCTGAAATAAGTCTGTTTCTTTCACGGTCATTTGTTTTGTGTGCTCAGTTTGGTTCATCTATTTCATGCTCATAGTTGCTCTAAAATTTCTGATGATTCTTAGTTCATGCTTTTGAATGAAAGACTAGGATAATTATATGGTGTAAATTATCTTTTTGGTTTCACAAAATGGTCTCTCCTTTGAATGAAACAACTGACAACTCATTCAAAGTTGAAGAGATTTGTCAACAGGTAGAGATCTCTAAAGGCAGGCATACTGGAAACTCTCATAATCACTTTAGAAGAGTTTTCTTCTAGAAGAGTTTTCTTCTGGAATTGGATTAATGTAGTGAATATTACATCTGGGCTGAGCTGTCTTCTTTTTTGTTTTTTGAGTATCTCATTTTTTATATGGAAGTAATTAAGCTTAAATATTCTTTTCTTTAGTTTTTTAATCTTTAAACTCACATAAATGTCTTAGGCAGGCTGCTGTCAGCAGTTGTGTACACTGGAAAAGTTAGAGGATGTGATTGACCCAGATATTTAACCTGCATTTCTCTGAATACTGAGATGCTTATCCTATGACCATTTTCTGCTTTTTAAATATTTTTAGTTTCAATCTGAAGCTAGTCTCAGCTATCTTTGAAACGAATTTAGCTCTGGTGTTTGAGTTATGATTCTTATATTTCTGTTATCTCAAGAAAGCTAGTCCTCTTTGATTCTCAGCTTAAATGATATTTTCAACATTTTAATCCTCTAATAACAATGTTATCTTTTTTCTAGAAGTGCCTTGTGTTCACCATTTCTATTGTTTTCTGACTTTTTCTTTTTACATTTCTTGAGTCCAAAACCTTGAACCAGAATGCTTATAATTTTCTTGTTTATTATAATTTTAAGGGGCTCCATATCTGCCTTAAGCACACAACAATTACAGGGTGCAAAGATCTATGCTTTAAATTTCAGATAAAATACTAGTAATAACATTGAAATTACTCAAATAAATTTAAGAGTGTCTATAAGAGTAAGCAGTAAGATACCTATTTTAAGATAAAATTGAAAAATATATATTTAAGATAAATTGGAAAAAATATACTTTTCTAGCTCTAAGTGGTTGAAAATCTCTTTATCTAGTTCCAGAAAATTTACTTCTTAAGAATTTTGCTTCAATTATTAAGGAACAGGAGAAGGTATTAGATATTATTAATGATTTTCCTTTTTAAAAATTCTGAATTTTTAATGTTAAGTAATATAAGATTGTACAGTGAGCTATTAACGAAAAAGGTATGCATTTCCAAGTATTTCTCTCTCTCAATCAGGGTTTGCTACTGTAAAATCATATCAAAATTAGAAACATACTAAATTATAAGCTGCTATAAAGTGGTAACTCTCACCCCACAATGTAAAGTTAAATTCGTCCTATTTCTCAACATATTTTCATCATTCTTAATTAACTATTACATAACTAATGCTATAAATTTGAGTTTATAATATATAGATGTGTGCATTCTCACTAAGATAATACAATTTCATAGTTTTCATGTTGTTTTCTATTTAAAGTTTTCTTTCAAAAATTGTAAACTGATAGTAACACTCTCTCATTCATACCTCTTTTTTTAAGTTTTTTATTGCCTTTTAGGTTTTGGGGTACATGTGCAGAACATGCAAGACAGTTGCATAGGTACACACATGGCAGTGTGCTTTACTGCCTTCCTCCCCTTCACCCACATTTGGCATTTCTCCCCAGGCTATCCCTCCGCAGTTCCCCCCCCCGCCCCGCTGGCCCTCCTCTTTTCTCCCCAATAGACCCCAGTGTTTAGTACTCCCCTCCCTGTGTCCATGTGTTCTCATTTTTCATCACCCGCCTATAAGTGAGAATATGCGGTAATTCATTTTCTGTTCTTGTGTCAGTTTGCTGAGAATGATGTTCTCCAGATTCATCCATGTCCCTACAAATGACACAAACTCATCATTTCTGATTGCTGCATAATATTCCATGGTGTATATGTGCCACATTTTCCCAATCCAGTCTATCATCAATGGGCATTTGGGTTGATTCCAGGTTTTTGCTACTGTAAACAGTGCTGCGATGAACATTTGTGTGCATGTGTCCTTATAGTAGAACGGTTTATAGTCCTTTGGGTATATACCCAGTAATGGGATTGCTGGGTCAAATGGAATTTCTATTTCTAAGGCCTTGAGGAATCGCCACACTGTCTTCCACAATGGTTGAACTAATTTACACTCCCACCAACAGTGTAAAAGTGTTCCTTTTTCTCCACATCCTCTCCAGCATCTGTTGTCTCCAGATTTTTTAATGATCGCCATTCTAACTGGCATGAGATGGTATCTCAATGTGATTTTGATTTGCATCTCTCTGATGACAAGTGACGATGAGCATTTTTTCATATGATTGTTGGTCTCATATTTGTCTTCTTTCATAAAGTGTCTGTTCATATCCTTTGCCCACTTTTGAATGGGCTTGTTTTGTTTTTTCCTGTAAATCTGTTTGAGTTCTTTGTAAATTCTGGATATCAGCCCTTTGTCAGATGGGTAAACTGCAAACATTTTTTCCCATTCTGTTGGTTGCCGATTCACTCTAGTGACTGTTTCTTTTGCCATGCAGAAGCTGTGGAGTTTCATTAGGTCCCATTTGTCTATTTTGGCTTTTGTTGCCAATGCTTTTGGTGTTTTGTTCATGAAGTCCTTGCCTACTCCTATGTCCTGGATGGTTTTGCCTAGATATTTTTCTAGGGTTTTTATGGTGCCAGGTCTTATCCATCTGGAGTTAATTTTAGTGTAAGGTGTCAGGAAGGGGTCCAGTTTCTGCTTTCTGCACATGGCTAGCCAGTTTTCTCAACACCATTTGTTAAACAGGGAATCCTTTCCCCATTGCTTGTTTTGGTCTGGTTTATCAAAGATTGTATGGTTGTAGATATGTTGTTTTGCCTCCGATGCCTCTGTTTTGTTCCATTGGTCTATATCTCTGTTTTGGTACCAGTACCATGCTGTTTTGATTACTGTAGCCTTGTAGTATAGTTTGAAATCCGGTAGTGTGATGCCCCCTGCTGTGTTCTTTTTGCTTAGAATTGACTTGGCTATGTGGGCTTTCTTTCAGTTCCATATGAAGTTCATGGTGGTTTTTTCCAGTTCTGTGAAGAAAGTCAATGGTAGCTTGATGGGGATAGCGTTGATTCTGTAAATTACTTTGGGCAGTATAGCCATTTTCACGATATTAATTCTTCCTAACTATGAACATGAAATGTTTCTCCATCTGTTTGTGTCCTCTCTGATTTCTTTGAGCAGTGGTTTGTAGTTTTTCTTGAAGAGGTCCCTTACGTTCCTTGTGAGTTGTATTCCTAGGTATTTTATTCTTTTTGTAGCAATTGTGAATGGCAGTTTGTTCTTGATTTGGCTTTCTTTAAGTCTATTATTGGTGTAGAGAAATGCTTGTGATTTTTGCACATTGATTTTATATCCTGAGACTTTGCTGAAGTTGCTTATCAGTTTCAGGAGTTTTGGGGCTGAGGTGATGGGGTCTTCTAGGTATATTATCATGTCATCTGCAAATAGAGAAAATTTGGCTTCCACCTTTCCTATTTGAATACCCTTATTTCTTTTTCTTGCCTGATTGCTCTGGCTAGAACTTCCAGTACTATATTGAATAGGAGTGGTGAAAGAGGGCATCCTTGTCTAGTGCCAGATTTCAAAGGGAATGTTTCCAATTTTTGCCCATTCAGTATGATATTGGCTATTGGTTTGTCATAAATAGCTTTTATTACTTTGAGATACGTTCCATCGATACCGAGTTTATTGAGGATTTTTAGCATAAAGGGCTGTTGAATTTTGTCGAATGCCTTCTCCACGTCAATTGAGATAATCATGCGGTTTTTGTTTTTGGTTCTGTTTATGTGGTGAATTACGTTGATAGACTTGCGTATGTTGAACCAGCCTTGCATCTCCGGGATGAATCCTACTTGATCATGATGAATAAGTTTTTTGATTTGCTGTTGCAATCGGCTTGCCAATATTTTATTGAAGATTTTTGCATCTATGTTCATCATGGATATTGACCTGAAGTTTTCTTTTCTTGTTGGGTCTCTGCCGGGTTTTGGTATCAGGATGATATTGGTCTCATAAAATGATTTGGGAAGGATTCCCTCTTTTTGGATTATTTGGAATAGTTTCAGAAGGAATGGTACCAGCTCCTCTTTGTGTGTCTGGTAGAATTCGGCTGTGAATCCATCTGGACCTGGGCTTTTTTTGTGTGGTAGGCTCTTAATTGCTGCCTCGACTTCAGACCTTGTTATTGGTCTATTCATAGTTTCAGCTTCCTCCTGGTTTAGCCTTGGGAGGACACAGGAGTCCAGGAATTTATCCATTTCTTCCAGGTTTACTTGTTTATGTGCATAGAGTTGTTTGTAATATTCTCTGTTGATGGTTTGAATTTCTATGGAATCCTTACCTCTTTTAACAGTAAATCAGTCTGATGTTTGTTTTGATTTTATTTTGAAATATTCTGTTAGCTCTTCAAGAAATTCATAATTTTTAAACACTGGCTTTTTCCCTGAAGGTCAAAATTATGAAATATTTTACTGCATATATGATAGAGAAGATAATGCATAGAATTTTGAGAACTGGTTTTTATGTTTATCACCAACTTTTTAAATAGTTTATATGTTAAGAAATTAAAAAAAAGAAATTAAAACATTGCCTTCTAAAATAACCAGTTAAAATCCTCTTCTGACTAAAAGCAGAGTATTTTTGCAATTGGATTAAGTATACGTATTTAGCATTATTCTCATTAAGTTGGCTTATAGTGTTTGAATTTCTCGTGAGTTCATAAAATTTCTTGTATAACTGAATTTGGGAAATGCTTTATAAAATAGAAAATAAATGTATATGTATGTGTGTGTATCTGTATGCATACATACCTATATAGATATACAGATACATTTTTTTTCAGAGGTCATCATGAGTGTATTTACCAAAAACTCTTAGATTTAACATTCTCGGAGGTAGAATAAGATGTTAAGTATGTCTTTACATACTTTAATTTCTACCTGGTTCTAATGTGCAACTTAATTATTATTCTTTTTCTTTGTCAAGCAACTGCATATGTCAAATGGTAGGGAATTCGTTCTTCAATAATCATATATTGAATTATTTCACTACAAACATTTTGATTGAATCCAAATTTACTATGCTTGTTTTCAGATATGAAGAAGAAAACCTTTTTAATTTTCTAAACAGGTATCACCTTTCTTATAAGGTGGAGTATAAATTTTAACTAACCAGTTTGATATATTGTCTTTTCCTTTGTTTAAGGTGTCTTCCAGGTTACTTAGTTTCTTTCAGATAAATGCTAACCTTCAACTGCACTTTTGGAAAGTGTAATCTCTATTTATGGGTGACAGGAGGCTTGCATGACATGGCGCTTGTGGGTACTTGAGTTCTCAGCCATTTGTGAAAGATTTTGTGTTACTCTAAGAATATGGTGGCACTTTGGGCTTTTCCCTTATCCTAATGGCCCATTATGGGTTAATTCTACAATTATGTGGGAATTTGAAACACATAAACCTGACCATTTGTTTATCTGATGTCTTATTCTCTCTTCTCTTTTCTATACTAGGATGAAATGTGTGAACTATATTTATTTCTAGAGTGTTAATAATAAATAGCTTCATCTTATATATCTCTATGAAAAGAGTTCCTGAAATTTTTTATAATATGAATTTATCTCTATGAATAATTATATAAGACCTTCATAGCTACCATATAATTACAAAAATTTCCAAGTCTGTTTAATTTATTTTGTAAGTCTGCTAAATAATCTATATCCTCTAAATATAATAAAATACTTTTCTTGTCCTGGCATGGTGGTTCACACTTTGGGAGGCTGAGGTGAGTGGATTATTTGAGGCCAGAAGTTTGAGAGCAGCCTGGCCAACATGGGAAAACTGTGTCTCTACTAAAAATACAAAAATTAGCAGGGAATTGTGGCATGTCCCTGTAATCCCAGCTACTAGAGAGGCAGAGGCATGATAATTGCTTGAGCCTGGGAGGTTGAGTCTGCAGTGAGCTGAGACTGAACCACTGCTCTCCAACCTGGGCGAGAGAGCAAGAGTCTGTCTCAAAAAAAAAAATAAGGAATGATTTTTATACTACTTCTTTTTTATTCCAATTCTAATATTTGCAGTATTAGGGTTCTTCAGAGAAATAGAATGATTAGAATGCCAATACAGAGAGAAAGACAGATTTAATTTAAGAAACTGCCCCTACACCATGTGTGAGGACAGTGAGTGTGAAAGTTGTAGAATAGGTTGACAGGCTGGAAATTTTGTTGGGAGTTGGTGCTTGTCTTGAGCAATCTGCAGATAGAATCTCTTTTTTAGGAAGCCTGTTTTTGCTATTAAGGCCCGCATCTAGTTTAATGAGGTCCACCTCATTATTATTGAAGGTACTCTCCTTTACTTAAAGTCAATTAATTGTAGACGTTTATTACATGTACAAAATAAATGTGATTTGCATCGACACCTAGATCTGTATTTAATTACACAGCTGGTACAATAACCTAACAAAGTTGACACATAAAAATAAAAATTACAGCCACTGAATATATTAAAACTCTGCAATCTTAAGTACCTATTTCACCTGTCATAAACCTGCAATAGCAATGTATTATATAATATATTCTCTGCTTCCTTTAAATTTCTTTGAAACAAAATATGTATTTTTTGTAATACCAATTGCATTCACTAATATTCACATAAAAACTGGTAAAATATAAATAAATAATAAAGTATGCCATTAACAATGTGATTTATTCTATTTACCATAATTACATGACCCTTACCTGTGCTTTTTAGGAACAATACTGAGAAAATAATTAACATCAATATGAGTATATAGAAATATCTCTCATTTGAAAATAATTTTGGGGTTTGAGACAATATTCTCAAATGTCCAATTGTGTATATTATGGGAGTTAAAAAAACAAAGACAACTATGCTTAAACTATTCTGTTCATTTTATTCTTTAGTCTATATGTGATAGGAATTATATCTCATACTGAGTCACTGAATCTAAGGTACATTTATTAATCTCATATTATAGGAATGATATGATTTTCCAAATTAAATACCAGGATATAAAAGTCTAATATTTCTTCTGGAAGTAGGACACATTGTTTAAATAAAAATTGTTCTCAAATTTAGGACATATAGTAGCTAACAGTCAAGAGGGGAAAATGAGTATGATTTACAAACGTGGTTGACTATATTGATTAAATATTTATTGACTATATATTGATTTTCATGATTTTCTCTGTTATAGTTGTTCTTAAAAACTGAGATTTGTCCAAAAGAGTGTTGTTAATGTAAAACAAAGAATGCTTATATATCACCAAAAATAGAACAAAATGATACAAAACCCCACAGCATAATCATGACTAAATAGATATGTTGTTTTTTTATCTTCTTAAAATAATAAAAGTATCAGATTTTACTGCTCTAACTGTAGTAACTATGTACAGAAAATAAAAAATGAAGCTTGAACACAAAAGGGGAGGTATAAAAAGAGGTGAGAATGTTAAGACTATGGAAACAAAGAAAAGGTAAGTTCAACTATTCATGTCCCATCATTAATTAACTACAAAATGTGAGTCTGCACACTGAAGAATGATTGTAAATCTGGTTACAACCAACAATCTGTTTTAGTATGATTCAAAAGACGTCCTGTTGAATGAGTTGATAAAGCATGACATTCTCAATTGCTGGTGAGAATAGGCCTCTTTTGCAGTGTAGTAAGCCCAATTCAACAAATGAGGAAAGGAAGGTACAGATTTATTCCCAGGCAGAAAAGCAACAGTCTGGTTGACCATATGCCCACGCAAATTGTTTAGCAGGTGTAAAAGGAATTTAAGTTTTATTAGGGCAGTAGCTATACCTAATTGAACTATTATCATCAGCTACCAAAAGAGTGTGTCTTAAATGAAAGGAAGTAAAATGAAACATATAATGCAAATATATAATATGATGTATTATATTATTTATTTTGTTGAATGGCCACTTATGGCCATTCAACTTCAACTGGAATTAAAATTTCATAGATACTTCTTTGCCATTTTTGACTACTATATTTGCAGTTCTTACAGCAGCTGTCACGGAGTAGGTCCATAAGAAATATTGACTGAATGAGTGAATAGACAAAATTTAAAGAAATTTCAATCAACAAAATTTAATTCATAGATATCAGTAAAAATGATATAAGTAACAAACAATGAATAATGAGCAGTAACGTTGTTTATTTTTATTTTATGCTCATGAGCATAAGATCCAAAGATATTTTGATTTAACAAATTTACCATTTGCCTTAGATGTGTATAATACAGTGCGGAGGATGTTGATGTACCCTGCAGACAGAATGTGAATAGATTGAAATTTTACTCCTAGAGTTTAAGTAAAATATTTAAAAACTATAAATTTCTATTCACATTTGCTTAAAAATTATCTGTATATTCTTTTCTATTTACCAGGAACACCAAGTTAAAAGGATACTTGGCATAAACCCAGTCAGTGATTTGTGGAAGACTTAATTTAGTTTTCTCTCCTGACCTAAATAGTTTCTAGGTAATATATAGGTTAGCTAGCTTGTCACTGGGATGTAATATTGAAGTTCTTGTAAATACAAAAAAGTAATTGTTATTTTGATCCTGTCTACTTTTTTTGTCAGCACTGGAAATTTACTGCCATAGTAGCTCTTTATATATAATTAGAGAGATAAGCAATAATTATATTGTCACACATACACTTGTAAGCAGAAAAAGAAAAGAACAGAGTTTCAAGTTAATTACACAGAAAAGTATTTTTACATTTTTCTATTTTTTAAAATTTTGTCAAATATATTACCAGTTATATAATAAACATAAGTTTCTAACATGATGCAACAAATAAGTACAGAAGGAATGCTTTTAAGTTTTGCACAAATCTATTTTTAAAAAATAACTGATAAAATAGGAATAAACATAGACAGTTAAAATCATTATAAAACAAATAGTGATTTTAGCCCATTAAAGTAAAACCTAAAAATAAATGACTGACACATTGGTGTAAGAATTCACATATAGAATTTATTTATGGTACTTTGACTTTGTCTACTGAAAAACTCTCAAATGATTTCAACGTCAAAGAAAAATGGTAATCAGGTTGCAAGAAAAAGGAAAGAAGTAGAATATTTGTGCATTTTCAGAAGAGTTCCTAGGAATTCTACTTCCAGCCATAATGAAATAATAGAAATCTGATTTACCCTCCTGTCTTTAAAAAATCAGAAAACTGAATGAAATCCATGAAATAAGTTGTCAGGCATTGAATTTGAGCTAATCCAAGATATTAACATGTGAGAAAGGGGAACAAATCAGCTGAGCCCTCAGAATCCTTCAGATTATGAAGTGAAGCCATAGTCAGAGAGGAACAATTCAAACAGAGGCTGGCAGGCTGGCTATTTTGAAATGACTAAGTTCAGGGTTTTTTGCTTGTTTGTTTGTTTGAGATTGAGTTTCACTCTTGTTGCCCAGGCTGGAGTGCAATGGCATAATCAGCTCACTGCAATGTCGGCCTCCCAGGTTCAAGAGATTCTCCTGCCTCAGCCTCCCAAGTAGCTGGAATTACAGGCATGCATTACCATGCTCGGCTAATTTTGTATTTTTAGTAGAGACTGGGTTTCACCATACTGGTCAGGCTGGTTTCAAATTGCTGACTCAGGTGATTCACCCAACCTCAGCCTCCCAAAGTGTTGAGATTACAGGCATGAGCCACCCCGCCCAGCCGAAGTTCAGTTTTTGTGTAGGACAAGGTGATAGGATTTGTAGGACAAATACTGGAAAAATATACTGCTGGAGCTCTGTGGAGAAATTACCTCAAGTTTTAGCTAAAGAACAAAACATTTGTGAATTTAAAGAATTTGTTGTAGAAATTTCCAAATGAAACACAGTGTGGGGAGTTGGGAACAAAGCAGAACAAAACAAAACCAAAGACTGCAAAGTGAATAGAGTGCCAATAAGCTTTGGGACAGTATCAAATGAAATACCATGAATGCAATTGGAGTACCATAAAGAGAAGAGAAAGAAAGAGGGCACAAATACTATAAAATATGAAAGAAAAATGTTAAATTAGATCATGTTCTTTTCATTCCCAAAGGACACTCATGGGAATGAAAAGGCAAGCCACAGACTGAAAGAAAATACTCGAAAACCTTGTAAATAACAAAGGACTTATATCCAATAAAAGTAAAAGGAAGAATTAAGAATGTATTGAAAATACAGGGAGTTAATTGGGCAAGGTGGCTGCCTAATATTGTGTGTGTAATAGTTGTACTGAGTTTTTACAAGGCTCTGTTCTGGACTAAGCCGTTCCTCCTTTTATACAACTCAGTAAGGCACTCTCTTTTCCCCTTCTTCTCTAAGAAAGATCCTTTCATTTCTGACAAAGCTGCCTATAACCTCTGTAGTACAGTCCAGATGGACACTGCTGGACACTGCAAAATGTCTCTGCCCAGCCTTCCCTGTCTCCTATCCATGTGCTGGATCTGGAGACAGTAGCCCCTGATTTTCCCCTCCTTCATGCATCACAGATTTCCAACAAAACTTAAGGAAATAAATGAAGACAAAGCAAATGAGAACAAACAGAGGTGATTTACACAGAAGTTGCTGTATAAAGGGGTTCAGCCACCATCACTTGCATTTGGCAGAGACCTAAAGCAAGCAATGGAGTGGGAAAGCCTAATAGTGAAAAAAGAGAAGGCTCTGGGTATACACTATCAGAGCCAGGGGTCGTGGGGAACCTGGAGAAAGGCTAACGAAAAACAGAGCATCTCATATAATTAATCTGGGAAACATATTCGGCTTCTGGTTGGTTCTGAGTTGGGGAGGTTGCAAAAAAATTTAAAAACTGGGAGAGTAACATTCATTGGCCTAAGTATTGGGGCTGGTGTTAGCAGAAGTTGGAGGTCAGCTTTCTGTTATAATATATTGTCTGGCCATTGTACCTTTAGTGTATTTAATCTCCCGTCCCAAAGACGTTTTACCCTTGGATCACTCCTTAGGAACTCAGAATGAATGGTTTTCTTCAGGTTTTGATAACAGAGGATTAGTCAATTGAGAAATCATTGTATTGCAACTCAGTGGCTGCCTCTGTATAGATGCATAACATAGTGAATAAAAGCAGACAGAAAAAAGGGAGATTGTGAATATATTGATAATTGTCTGTGGTAATATAATTTAGCCTTTCTTTTTAAATCTCTAAAAAAAGAATATTTTAATGTGCATATGTTTTAAGTTTAAAATTCATTTTAATTCATTTCACTGAGCTAGAAATAAATACATCTGAGATAAAAATGTAGTTTCACTTGTGTAAGAGGTAAGAGGGGAGTATTGTAACCTATGTCAAAATGTGGCAAGAGTGTTGACATAGATATACTAGTCTAGACTGGAAAGTCAGAAAGAAAACAAAGGAGAAAGTAGAGAACTTCTGAACGAAGTATTATCAAAGACTAAACATAGGTGAGCTCAAGATATATTTGTTTTATATAAAATTTTAAAATGTCAGAAACATGTTGAAAAGAAATTAAGAAAAATTAGGAGTTCAAATTGCTGTGCATCAGCCTGGAATTGATGACTATAATATTCAAAAGAACCGGAGAATCACCCTACCACATGCAAAAACAGGAACCACCCAGTGTCCTACAGTTCCTCTCAGCTCTCAAATTATTTTTAATATATTGCTCCTATGCATATTAGATGTGAGACTACTATCTCAAATTGGAAAAAATGCTGCTTATTATCTACAATTAACATTAAATGTTAGCTAAATAACATTAACTTAAAATTAAGTAAGCCATATTAGAAAACAATTTGGCAGTATACACCATTAATTTTAAAATTTTTCTCCTTGTTCTTACTCTTATCAATTTTGTTTAGAGAAACTACATTAAGCCTATGTTTCAATATGGTTAAAAAAAATTGAGCACCATCCTGTTGTTACTTTATTCTTTAAAGTTTCCAACAAGATTTTAAACAATTTAGCCTGGTGTTTATTTAAGTTGAATTGAAAAAGCAGACTTTCCAATTGTTTATGTAATACAACTAAGAAAGGCAAAACTTACACATACTTGAAAGTCTAGAAAAAAACTCATCACTAATAATTACAAGCTGGTAGAACTGGAAATGTACATTTTACTTTTTGAGTCCATTTTGACTTTTTATCTAATGTGAAAACACTCTGCACAGAATAAATGTATTTTATTATGAAAATAAAATATGAGTCAGGATATTCAATAATTATTCTTAATTCTATTTATAAATCCAAATAAGATACTTAGAAAAATTGGCTATTTTATGATGGATTCAAGCATCTTGAAATTATTCATGATTATGAAGTACACAACGTTAATGAAGAGTACCCTGAATTAGACATAAACAGTCGTGCACCACAGAACATTCCCATCAACAGTGGACTGCATATGCAATTGTGATCCCATAAGATTATAACACTGTATTTTTACTGTACCTTTTCTATGGTCAGATATACTTAGATACACAAATACTTGCCATGTGTTAAATTGCCTCCAGTATTCAATCTAGTAATGTTGTATAGGTTTGTGGCCTAGGAGCAATAGGCTATACCACAAGGCCTGGGTGTAACCTAGGTGTATATTAGGCTATACTATCTATGTTTGTGTGAGTACACTATATTATGTTCACACAATGACAAATGCCTCATGCTACAATTCTCAGAATGTATCTTTAAGTGATGCATGACACTATTTTAATAGAACTGTCTATGTCTATGTTAGAGTATTAATATATTACTAATAGAATAGGTATTGTGTTAAAATAACTAGTATAATGTGTGACATTAGACAATTAACTATACATATTCATTCCTTTCTGTATGACTGTTTCAAACATATTTTTTCACTTTTAGTCTCACTAAGAATTATCAAGTTTCTAATAATAACAGTGTTAAATGATATCAAAATATTATGAGTTTATTTTGAAGGTTATGTTGAAAAGATTGACTGTTATTTGGTAGATGGTCTCTCTCCAAGTATTCACTCGGATTTCTAAAGTCTGAGCATTCATCTTCCTCTCCTTCCATTACTAACTGTTCTTTTTTTTGAGACTGAGTTTAGCTCTTGTTACCCAGGCTGGAGTGCAATGGTGCGGTCTCGGCTCCATCTGTACTCCTTTGCAACCTCCGCCTCCTGGGTTCAGGCAATTCTCCTGCCTCAGCCTCCTTAGTAGCTGGGATTACAGGCACGCACCACCGTGCCCAGCTAATTTTTTGAATTTTTAGTAGAGACGGGGTTTCACCATGTTGACCAGGATGGTCTCGATCTCTTGACCTTGTGATCCACCCTCCTCGGCCTCCCAAAGTGCTGGGATTACAGGCGTGAGCCACCATGCCCGACCTCATTACTAACTCTTAATCGTCAGAGTTAGACATATCTGCCACTTCCCCAAAGAGCTTCCAAGACTCTTCATATCAGCATGAATGTCTCTACTATATTTTTAGACAGCATCTGTACTCCTTTGCAAACCTGATCATGCTACTGATGACTATTTCAATTGACTTGTCCTTCCTCACTTCCCGCTTATGCCATATCATATCAAATTTAGCACATTTTTACTACTAAATGAAAACTGATATTTTAAATCATCTATTTGTCATATTTTATTATTTTTAAAAGTCTACCTGCAATTGGAAATATCTAAGTCACTGATGACTTAAATTTCTGTATGTTTCTCTTTTAGATGGAATATGGCAGCACAAAGGAAGGATGTGTTGTCTTTCTGAGAATAACATGAAAATGTCTGCTGAAAGAATTCACTTTGAAAATGCCACAAAACAGACAATGGAAAAATGAGGTGAGTTCTCATTTTTCAGACTTCTGTATAAAAGCTTTTAAACTCATTGACAGCACCAATGTCTTTCATTTCCCCTATCTAAGAGTAAAGCACCATTTCTTAGTAAACAAGCCTTCAGAGTACTCATATGTCTAAGTGTATTTGATAGATAAATGAATAACATCAAAACTAATGCTCTGCTTAATGGATGTACAACTTTCGTAGCAGCCATTCATTTGTGTGTGAATGCACCATATGTGTAGGTGGTCTTCCAGTCAGTTATACTTCAGCTGAGCATGACATGAGGAGTACACAACAAAACAGCCTCCTTGAGGAAGCAGTAATGGAGAACAAGACGGATAATCATGAGGGATTAGGACATTGCCTCATAAATCTACAGCGATGCTGACAAGATTTCAGCTTTGGGAATGACCAACTTTTTTCTTACTCATGATGTACAGTGAAAGATAGCAGACTAATGGGCTTATTTTGCCAAAGCCATTTCCCAGGCAATGCATACTTTTTAAAGGCAAGATTTATGTATTGTTTTATATTCATCTATAAAATGAGTATTTTGGTCTTAATCCAGTGTATCCAAACTATTCTCATTGGATTTGAATAAATTATAAAATAACAATTTTAGCTAGTAATTTGCAGAAATTGTTACTACTACACTGGGAACTGACATCACTGTTTATAAGAGTTTGGTCGCAATTAGGCTAACTGTTCAGTTTAGGGAAACTTATCAATATACTTATAATCCAAAGTATATATATGAGTACATAAATTTATGCTTAGAAAAAACCTGATTTTTACTAATTACAAACAGAGTTATAATCTGAGTTTCGAAGGTAAGGAAAACTTGACAAGGAATCAGTATTTTACAGAGTAGGTTTTTAAACTAAGGGTTAAAAACTAAGGGTTGTATCTGGTTAATTTATACAACTATAATGATGTTTTGCCAGTCATCCAGCTAGTTTTGAGGATTCATGGATTCTAGACTGCTTTTGAATAAATACTAAGCAAAATTAAGATACGAGAAATTATTTTATTTTAATCCTTTACCTGAACAACAGGCTTCAAACTTCAAGTTGACTGAAAATGTCTAATTTCAAGTTATTCATAAAGAACTGACCATAAATCAATAGAGACAGAAAGTAGATTGGTAGTGATGTGGGGCTTCACATGGGACTTTGGAGTGACTATGTATGGGTGCAATGTTTGTTTTTTTGGGTGTTGGAAATGTCTAAATTTAGATTTTGGTATTGCTTGCACCACTCTGTTAAGGTATTGAAAATTACTGAATTGTGCAATTAAAATGAATAGATATTTCAATGAAGTTAACAAAATATATCACAGCATTCTAATGAAGGCATATTATCATATAAGGTTGGTTTGTGGACCTTGAGCTCTTCTAATAGCAGGCATTACTTTTCAGGCTCATGTTTGGTAGAGGTTTTTGTGAATCGACAGGAACTGACAGGTGAATATAAAGAGGATTTGAATGAGAACCTTTATTTCTTAGTATGCTTGAAGAACAATGGGCAACATATTACCTCATTTCTTTTTTTTTTTTTCTTTTTTTTTTTTTTGAGACAGAGTTTCACTCTTGTTATCCAGGCTGGAGTGCAATGGCGTGATCTCGGCTCACCGCAACCTCTGCCTCCTGGGTTCAGGCAATTCTCCTGCCTCAGCCTCCCGAGTAGCTGGGATTACAGGCGTGCGCCACCATGCCCAGCTAATTTTTTGTATTTTGAGTAGAGATGGGGTTTCACCATGTTGACCAGGATGGTCTCGATCTCTTGACCTCGTGATCTGCCCGCCTTGGTCTCCCAAAGTGCTGGGATTACAGGCTTGAGCCACCGAGCCCGGCCTACCTCATTTCTTAATAGGTATTGAAAAGACTTTTGATGATCTGCTACTGAAAATGATGCCAAAATATTGAGAGAGTGAGATTTTGTTAATCTGCACACTAATTTAAACTAGACTGCCAAAAAAATCAATGATGCTTTTTGAAAATATGAAAATATGGTAAAGATACTTTATTTTCATACAATTGAAAGCACACCTGAGCCAAAAAGTTTATCAGGATTATATAAGCACCCTTAATATGTAATTAAAATTAAAATAGCATATTATAATTTAACTTTTCAAAAGCCTTATAAATATTTTTACATAATTAATATTTACAAGAAAGGTATTGACTAGTAAATTTTAAGGCTGCTGATGAAAGTTTAAATGTATGATTAGCAATTCTTGTTTTAAAGTAAATAGCATATTTAGGAATGTGTTGAATTCTCAATACATACAAAACGATTTTTTCCTTAGTAATGTTACATTTTATGAAACACACAGACACACACACACCCATGTGTGCATGCATGTGCACACACACACACAGACACACACACACAAAGTTATAAATCCAGTGGTACACAAGGCCTTATAAGAAAAGCAAAAGTCGCATTGTTCCACTGCTCCTTGTCCCATCCCTAATACATTAAAAAAAAAATTTCTGTCCCTTTTATTCTGTTAGTTACTTTCACATCACTACATTAGATACTTATAATAGTGAATATAAATTCATTAACTGTGAATATAACCTACTGACTTTTGCCATACGTGAGGATATAGCATTTTAAGACTGTGGTAACATTAGCTCTTTATTTTTAACCTCATTATTTTCATTATTGTTTACTACCATTTTTAATAGAATCTTGGGTGGAAGAGAGAAAAATCACATATTCTCAGTCTGATTAAAAGGCAACCTGAAGTTCAAGTGTTTTTCATAAAGGCCTGTAAATTTCAGTAAGCCCTATATTTAACCTGTGACCCTATTCAGGGACTCAGAACTCTTGGTGTCCCAGAAAGGCATTCTTTAGTTAGGGTTGACTCTGGTATTCCCTCTCACTTTTTTATACATAACTAGTCATAAATCTTACAGGTTTTTTCTCCTGTAAACCTCTCAGATTTTCCCTTTTCAGTCTTATTTCACCTCATCTATCTAGTTCACATTTGTATAGTCTTTATAAAATGATGCAAAAGTAATAGTAATTTTCCCTAATGTTTCTAATAATACCTTGTATTATAGATATCCTTTATGTAAAGACACTACGTCAAACAATATAAAAAATATGACAAAACTAGATACTTCACAATATATTACTTATTGACTGAATTTAATTGAATAAACAGTTGAAATCAAACAAATGTAAAACACATACATAAGCATCATATTAGATTGACACTGCATCCATAATAGCAAAAATGTACACCACTCTCACAAACAAAAGTCTTATAATAGTAGACTTTTCATTATCAGTAATAAACATCTCTATTTGGCTCATATTGTTTGTTGTAATGAGATGAAATGTCCCCTTCCACTTTTCAAACTGAATAGGCTGTAACTGTGCCAAGGTCTGTACTTGCTGATTAGTCACTTTCCAGTATATTAGGATGCACTAGAAAAATTTAGGGGTAAAGAAAATCACCCCTATAAAAGTCTTCAGAGAAAGTTAGGCTGCATTTAAATACCACACACACATTCTCATATAACAAACTTAAAAATTTGCAGTTTCCTTTTCTTATTTATCACATATAATCAGTTTTCAAGACACTTTTGTGAGAGCACCAATAAATATCATCTAGTGAATAAATGAAGATGGCAAGAGAGGAAAAAAGTGCATAGTCTGTGAAAGTGGGCAGATTAGTTGAAAAGCTGCATTTTTATTTCTGTTACATTTGCACACAAATTGGTCTGGAAATTCATCAGCTGACTCCATTAATGAGGTCAAGAACAACATGAAGACTTAATCAAACCCTGCTACAGGGTTTTTTGGCTAACTGTCTCTGGGGATGAAAATTCCAAAATATGACACCTTGCTTTCTATTGCATTTCCTTTCTTTGTAGAACAATTTCTACCATGAGATCATAATTAAATGTCATTTAGAAGTTCCCTCACTTTTTATTTTTTCTCCCTAACTATTGATGTGTGTCATCCTTGTCACTTTAATTGAACTTTGAGACTTAAAGGACATGTGGTGGAATTTGGAATGACAGTATAACATCAATGCATTATTTCAGATGTTTGAACAAAAATCTGAGTCTTAAATTGAAATTCTTGCTAAGGAAACAGGAAATATGAATACATTAAAATTTTCTCTTGCTTCTCTATCTTTATTGTTTCAATGCCTTGATGTCATAGATATTTTCTATTTGAGGATACGGGGTCAGATCATATTCTGTCATGTGCCAATTAATAAAAATAATATTCTATAATTCTCTTGTTAAGTAAGGCTTTGAAATATTGCATTTTGTAGTTCCAACATAATTTAAGTACCTTAACACATATTTACATAATATACAATGGAACTGAGTGAACAAAAAGCTTTGGTACGTATTTCCCACACAGCGTATATTAAGTTTTTCTTTCTGATCCTAAGGCTTCCCTGTTAGCCCTCACCAGGGTTTTATTTGCCATAAAATTGATAATAAAATTTGCTTTCTCCTCTAACAAGATTCTTTCTGTAGACATTACAGTGAATTTTTGATAAACTGCCTTTAGCAGTCCTGATCATTCTCTAAACAAAGATGATGTTGTTGAATAAGATATGGAAGGCTAAATAAACACATCCTTAGTCAATTTTACATATGGCTGATTTCTCTCTATTCAACTGCTATTTTATAATATTTTGTAAATATGAAGTTTATATACTGGAGTTTAAACCAGCAGAAGAATATTACCTGAATCTGGTTTCCCATAAAAACTAAGTACTACTAATGCTTTAAGAATATTAAAATCAATTGTTTAAAGTGTTTACAATTTATATGTATTCAAATCATGTTTCTAAATTTACATCAGTAGAAAAGGATGCCACTTTATTTCTTCATTAATTTATTGTTCCCCCAATCCTTTTATGATTGAATTAATAAAGAAAAATCAGGTGTCACATTATCTGTAATTATGAATCTATTAGAAATACTTGAAATCTATTTGAAGGAGACTAGCGTAACAACAATGATGACGATCTCCTCAACGCACTTTACAGAAATCATCTCTTTACTAAATTTCACAAGGCTAGAATTGCACTGAGAACTTTTTTTGGTCTGTTTCACACACTTTTAGATAATAGAATATTATTTCTTGTAATAAAATACTATGATATGTTTTATGAAATATATAGTACTATAATAAGATACTTATTGATG
Source organism: Callithrix jacchus (assembly GCF_049354715.1). Taxonomy (NCBI): domain Eukaryota; kingdom Metazoa; phylum Chordata; class Mammalia; order Primates; family Cebidae; genus Callithrix; species Callithrix jacchus. Next base: position 100,936,308 of record NC_133504.1, on the reverse strand, counting down.
TGATAAGAGTTTCAATTGTGTCTTACATTAAATCATGTCTTACATTAAATCATGTGTTAGTAATGTACAAACAAACAACAGAAAAGAAACAGGCACCTGTGGAAGGCTACCCTGGGCCACAGCTGTGTCCCAATTAGTGGACGTGAGTCGTCCACTATCATGATAGCCTTGAATCCTTCTATTTGAATTTTAGCTATTATGTGAAAAAGACAAATTATAATCTAATTACACTTTCAAAGATTGATAAATCACATACATACCTGCAAGACAGGCAGAATGTGCACACAATACTCCTGCCTTTGTGGATGGTGCCTCCTGAAGTTGGGCACTGCATAATGGACACAACCATGTATGATAGCCCTGAGTATGATGACATCATCTTTCTTTGGAAACATTTTAATGGTTAGCCCTTCTATATCTTTCTCTACCTTATGGCTTTGCTCCAGGAGGCTGACACTGATGCATGTCCAAAGGAAGGCAATAGCAAGAACTGGGAGGAGTGTTGTAGAGAAAGGTCAGGATGTTTATTCTACAGCCTTCGTCTTGTTGGGACACCATTTTGTCAGTCATTTTGTTCTTTCTCTTGCTACAGAGTCATGGAGCCAAATTCTCTACATCCTGGTAACACATTTTCAACGCCTTGCACCTTCAATATAACAGGGTGTATAGTAGCCTGATGGCTACAATTACACCGTTAATGACTCATAATGTATTTTCTCAGTAGGCTTCCCCATCTGCACATCCATAAATATCTTCCATTATGACATCTATGCAGATTATTTCAAATTTGTCTGAGGAACAGCTTTTACATTTTTACATTGATCTCAAATTTTAAAAATCTAAAATACTCATAACAGTCATAACCTATCATGATTTAATTTTAGAAGTTCCAAAACAGGATGCTACTTTTAAAAATAAGCAGATTGTGCTTCAAAGGCAGAACATTCTGAAATTTTTTATTAATAAGAAATAAGTTAAGAGACTCACCCTTTTGAAAATGAGAACAAAAATCTATGGACTAATGCAGAACTATTTGTTTCAAGACACATTCAAAGATTATAAGAGAGGATGCTCATTTGTTATTCTCTAAAACAGTGGTATATGCACTTGCCTGTGTCATCACACTTGACTCCTTAAACAATTTATTATTCCTTTTCAGATTTATTTTCACTAACAATACAAAGCAGAATCCTTAAGAATACAGCAAAAGTGATGCCTATTTACTGTGTGTGTTGGCTCTGATTCAATGAAATAAAGTGTTAGCAGGATGGGCAGAAAATATACTGTAATCACTGCTTCAAAACAGTCCATGTTTCAAGTGATAGTTAAAGTTTAAAGTGATATTTAAAGATGATAAAAGTAAATATAATTTCTATTGAGTAAATATCACGTTTTCACGCACAAAAAAATGCTGAATTTATAGAAGGCACTGTGTCTAGGGTGAGTGGTGAGATGGGGTCATCCAGCATTTTTTGGTCTGCTAGAACCTGATCTTCAGGAAAAAAAAAATGAGAGAGAGAGAAAAGAAACAAAAGACAATGTAAGCACAGCAATTGCTAACCTACAAAAAATATTCTTCCTTCATTTGCAGTTGCCATCTGTTGTAAGAACTGAATTAGTTTTGTTATTTTTCCCTTTAGAGCCTCCTTTCCTTCCTTCCTTTCTTCTTTCTTTTCTTCCTCCCTCCCTCCCTCGCTCCCTCCCTCCCTCTCTCTCTCTCACACTTTCTTTCTTTCTTTCTCTCTTTCTTTCTTTTTTTCTTATGGAGTCACTCTGTCACCCAGGCTGGAATGCAGTGGCATGATCTTGGCTCACTGCAACCTCTGCCTCCTAGATTCAAATGATTCTCCTGCCTCAGCTGTGGAGTAGTGGGATTACAGGTGAGCCACCATGCTGCGCTAATTTTTGTGTTTTTAATAGAGATGGGGTTTCTGTATGTGGCCTAGGCTGCTCTCGAACTCCTGACCACATGTGATCCACCCGCCTTGGCCTCCCAAATGCTGGCATTACAGGTGTGAGCCATTGCACCTGGCCTCTTCTAATTTCTAAAAGGATCTGACTATTTTTTGTGCCTAGGTTCAGGCTAAGTTTGGCCTGCAACCCACACCTGCAACAAATATCTTTCGAAAAAACTGTAACTAGTGTAATTGGGTCATGAAATACGAAGCCCTGCTGTCTTCTGTGTACACTGTGTACAGTCAACCCTACTCTGCTTCAATATTGATAGCCAACTCTTCAATTCATGACCTTGCTGCTTAAAGGTAAGTTCTGCAAACATGCTGCTCTCTCCATAGTCCCATTGCTTTGTTTAATCTTTCCAGTGTCAGCTTAAAAGTCACTATTCCGAGAAACATTTCTTGATACTTTGAAAGTGGTTAGAAAACTCTCTGTCTCGGTCTCTCTCTCTCTCTCTCTCTCTCCCCCTACCCCTCTCATATTTCTGTCACCATCTCTGAAGCCCTTTCTCAGGCGCAGTTAATATGTACTCCAGTAGTGACCTCCTACAGTTGTGCATTCATAGCAAATCACTTTGTCATTTAAAAGTTTAATTGTCAATTACTCCACTACAATGGCAAGTGTCATGAACTTAAATCTCTGTTAATTTCTTTATATTTGAGTCACCAATGTCTATTCAATTTATATATTTGAGTAAAGTTAAAGAAAACAGGTGGGAAAAAGAATAATTTCCTTTCAAAAATAGCCAAAAACGTACTTGTTTGGTCAAAATTAATCTTTAATCATTTCAGCACAGTTTATCCTTACTAATATCATTGCTAATAATACATTGTAATAAGCACAATGTAACGATTACAGATACATTAAAATCTCAGAATTCAGTGCCATACAATCCATTCATGTAAACAAAAACCGCTTGTAACCCAAAAGCTATTGAACTATGTATATTCAATATATATATAGAAAATATATATTCAATTTATTTTATATGTTAAATATATATTTTCAATTTATTTTATATATAATAAATCTTCAATTTATTTTATGTATGCATATATATATAATAAATCACAGGAAAATAAAAATATTAGACTAAAACTCCAAAGACTCAAGACTTGAAATACTCTGAAATTTTAATATTAATTAGTTGATTTTATTCCCCTGATTCTCCAATTTAATTGGACTTCAGTTTCCCATTTGAAAATTGAGTAGAGTTGGAGTAGACTGGTAGTTAATGTTGTATTAGTTTCCTGAGGCTGCTATAACAAATTACTAAAATCACATTGATTTAAAAGAACAGAAATGTATTATTTATAGTTCTGAAGACCAGGATTCCCAAATCAGTGTCTCTGGGCCAAAATCAAGGTGTCAGCAGGTTGCCACACCCTCTGGGAGTGGAAAATCTATTCTTGGCCTCTTCCAGCTTCGGGTGGCTGTTGACACTCTGTCTTGTGCCTGGGTCACTCCAGCCTTCAAAATCAGCATCTTCAAATATCTCTGCTCCATCTTCACATGATCTTCTCTGAGTCTAGCTTCCCTCTACCTCTCTCTTTTTTTTGTTTTAATAAGAATGCATATGATGGCATTTCAGGTCTACCTAGATAATCCAGGATAATCTCCCTGTCTCAATATCCTTTACTTAATTACATCTTCAAAGAAACATTTTCCAAATGAGGTAACATTTACAAATTTCAGAGATTAAGGCATGATATGGGGGGAAGGAAGCATTTTTTAACTTTTCACAGCAGGCTTATTCATTACTACTGCTGCTACTACTACTATTGCTACTACTCAAAGTATTGGAAACCTCTCTCTACATGAAGTATTTATAAGGAAACCTTATATGTTAAACACATAAAGTAGAACTGCTTTGTTAGAAGCAAAGGTGGTCACAGCCAATCTTTCTCTATGTTTCCCCTTCCATTGTCCTGGTTCTACTTCTCCACAGTTGATACTGAAGCCTTATAGTCTTCAAGAGTAGTTTGCAAATTAATGGATTGGATGATTTTTAAAAATTATTCATAGAAACTAAATTGATATAATATTCAAATCAGCATAGTATATAATCCTTTAATTTATAAAAAGTGATTAAAATATTCTGGAAATTAGCAATAATATTTTACTTACATTTTCTAAGAAACCATATATATTCAGATATAAAGAAATCAACTTACTATCATTATACCATAAGCATCTATTACTTCGGTGATTTAATCTACAAAATACTATACAAGGCTGTAAAAAGTACAGAATATTAAATGGATATAAATCATCCAATTAAAAGCCTTAATATTGTGGAATCAAGTTCTTATTTATTAGTAGGGAAATGTATATTTTCAGCTATAGACATTGTTTATTATATAATTTTCAAATTTTCCCAGTTTGTTACTTATATTTATTTATGGAGACTATTACTAAAATTTTATCTGGATTAATGTATAATGTTTTATCTATTATTTTGCCTATAGTATTAAACCTAGGTAGGCCTTCAAGTGCCAGCACTTGACTTTCTGCCTATCAAGTAACAGACCTTCAAATATTATGGCCAAATTAATGATTTTATTTCAAGATACTCCTTATTATCTTCTAGTATGTATATGGCATAATTTTATGACATTTGAAATTTTAATGCATCCAAAATTTATTTGGCGATTTATGTGGCAGGAACCCAACCTTATTTTTTTTTTTCCAAAGAGAAAATGTTTCCTATGTTATTTTCTAATTAGCCACTGAAATCTCCAATGATGTAACATGTCTCTTTTATAATATTCTGCATGTTTATATATAATCATTTCTACTTATTATGCTGTGGACCCTCTACACCACTTCTTTTATCTGCCCACTTATGAAGACAGCATACTCTTGCTTCAACATTTTATTACTTGGGTGAATACCTTACTAACATTCTAAAAATTAAATGAATGAAAATGCTATTGCAAAACTTTATTGTGGAGACTTAATGAAGAAAGTTTTACACATATAAATTTTCAATTATTTTTCTTCAAGTCTTTCTTTTTCTGATATCCTTGTGACATAGCCTCATATTTGAAATAACAAAGATCTGGGCTTTTTATGACTAATATCTCAATTTGTAAAGTGCTCCTGCTGGATTTTAAGCATGCTTTTTGACTTATTGTGTTTTTTTAAGTAAAAGTGTACATAAATTTTTAAATGTGAAGCAAGCAATCAATAATTATCTATCAAATCACATAGGAAATGTATCATAATTAAATGGAGGAAAATTTGATTTCACTTACATAAACAGGAAAACTTCTTGAAGAATATAATTACCCATCCTGCTGACTAGCAAATAGTGTTCAAGCAATATTTGTTAAATACATTATATCAGATTTTAATATTTATCATGTAATCACATACTTTTTTTATGTTTTAACATTTTTCTATTTGTATTTTCCACTTGGATTATGCCTGGCCCATGTGAGGAGCTCAATAAATGTCAAGTACATGAATCTTCTACAAAGATTGCATTAATAGGTTAACTAGAAACCTACAGCCAATGTGAGGATAGCCATGTGTCCCAGGAAGTCACTATGAGCCATGGACTTTGCCTAATGAGAAAGATAATTTTGGTAGAGTGCAGGAAAAAACATTCTCTTCTGGCAAAATTTACTTTGTTCTAATTATGCCCTGTAGTTATAGGAGAGAGGAAAAGGCACTGGCTGAGAGCTGGAATGTAATTGCAGTAAGCAAATTTAGAGGTTACACTCTGGAAGAAGTGAAAAATTTATTTTTCAAAATATGAAAGAAATAACTTCTCCAAAAATTTTGTCATTATGACCCAAAAACAAGAGTTTTTAGAAATAGAGATGTTGAACACTTTGTATATTAAATTATAAAAAAAGATAAAAAGTATAAATATATGTTGTTATTATAATGGTCAGGTATACATTGACACATGGGGATAACATGGGAGAATATCAGGATCTTACTGCATACACTATAACTTTTACGTAAGTTGAAAACTTAAACTATGAAATCAATACACAATGATTGAGATTAGAAAGATAAAATGCCTTGCCTGTCAGAAGAAAGGACAAATCCTTGACCCTGGTTGAATTGATCAGTCAGAGAAAGTCTTCCTTCCACTTTGGCATCTTGGAGGGCTCACTCTGCAGAAGCTCTTTGGGATGCTACCTCCCAGAAGCCAGTCACCATGCTGTGAAACTCTAGAAAAGGCCTTATTTATTTGCTCTCATTGGAGGATCCAGCCATTTCAGCCTTCAAGTGACTCCCGGACCATATTCCAGTTATGTAATTGAAGAAAGCCATAAATAATTGCAGACTCTAAACTTTCTAGTCAAAGCCAGATGCTGAGTCATTTTAAAGTGAGGCCTCTGATGCAGAACAGTAGAGACAAGCCACATCGGCAATGTTCTGTATGGATTCCTGGCCTCAAGAATCCATGGGTGTAATAAATAGGTATTGTTTGCAATAACATATTTATTGAAATACATATTTCTTGTTCAATGGAAATAAGTGTAGTGTTGTTTCTTCTGCAGCTATAGATAATCAAAGTAGAAAATAATAACAACAATAGCAAGTGTGAAATAAAAATAGAGTTCTAAGCTCCCAGGCAGAATGAAAGTACTCTTGGTGGCAGAAGAGACCCCCTAAAAACCTTGAAAAATGAAACTTCTCAGATTTGATAAGAAACAAGGTCAGTCACATCTCAATACTCCCTTACCTCAATAGCCATGTCAAGACTGTTTTCTACTGTTAAACAGAAACCAGTTCCTAAAAAACAATGTCAGGAAGATTTCTCCACTCACCACCGGATGTCAGGGCCGACCTCCCCTCCCTTCTTAGTTTTATTATGTCAACTGACAAGGCTTACAAGGCATTCCACCCTGATAACTGACCACCAAGCATAGGCTTGTTCTAGCCAGTTCATGGAGGCTGCATGCAAGATGTCTTTGTGTCCTGTTATTCGCCTTTTGACACCAAGAGCCAAGTTTCACTTCATTGTAATGTTAAATTTCTACCTCAAATTAAATATGGGACAGAGAAATCAATCATGTAGGTTTATTCACTAATCCTATGTTTGGTTTCTCTCTCAAATATTCATAGATTCTCCTATAGCCTGTTGACTATATATGTATAGCTAACTCCATGGGGTGTAAATCCTAGGCTTCCTCCTTTTGTCTCAGAAGCATCTGATTTAGGTTTTGGCCAGAAGCTTCATTTTCCAACTCACAGGTTGTAACCCTTTACAGGAAATAAAGCTCTCCTTTTCCTTTCTCCACAGATCTTATGGTTTTTTGTTTAAAGAAAAGTGTTCTTTTGTGTCTGCTATGTGTCGAAGACTGTTCTAATTGTGTTAGTTAAAATACGTCAATCCTCAAAACATAAGTGGGCAGTCATGAAGTCATTCAAGATCTGTAGCTGAAAATTCTATTGCTGATAACTCTTGTTTTAAAGTGAAAACTTATAAAGAACATGCAATTCTCATCTTCAATTTGAAGTTGAGGACACTAAGGCCCAAGGAGACTAATTTGACCAAGATGCTGAGTCAATACTTTTTTTAAAAAAGGTAATATTTTTTCCTGTTTTTGTTCTTCAAAATAAAAACCAATTCAGTGCTTTATGATCTTATCTTTTAAATAATATTGACTGTATTGTTTAAGATAATTCTCTCTATAAAAAATTTTTCTGCATTCAAGAAGCAAATTTTAATGTTATATGCTGCTATTGACTTTTTTTCCCATAATTAAGTTAGCCTAGAGGCTTCTGTCTACTTTAAGGACTTGAGAGAATATAACTGTTACTTAGCTTAAGTTGCACAATCACAGATTCTGTTTTTTAATCTTTTGTTTTATGTTTATCAGAATAAGTATTCCTTCCACATGTTAATATTCTTCAATAAAAGTCATTAAATAATGAATCACTTGACTTCATATTTTAAGAATAAGGTAAATTCCAGGCTTTCCAAGCACTAACATTTAAGAAAACCATATACAACATATTTATACATTGAAAGCTGAGATTAGAATGAAGTAAATAAATAAACCGCCAGGTGCAAGAAATGCAGAAGGAATTGAAAACAAGGACAAGACTCTTTAGACAATCTTTGTGAAAAAAATGATCATGGGAGGTGGAGCAGGAGAGGGTGGTTGTCAGAATTTTTTACCACATTAACCTGTTAGCTTGGTCATGTGGTGTCAGAAGGTAAGGCCTTGACCTGTGAAATACAGAGAGTTGGATCTGAGCAGCCTGAATATAATATGGAGAATTTTAAACAGCTGTAAATAAGTGAAAAAGAGTGCAAACAAGTGTAAAAGGAAATTTGCCTGTCTGTCTCTCATAGGATCTGATAGAAAACAGAAATATTCTATTCGAAGTCATACTCACACTCTATACTTTACAAACATGTTTTTAAAATGGCCCTACGGACACTGCCGAACTCCGCACTTTGGTCGGCCATGGGACCCTGGGCCCAAACTCTCTTTCTCTTGATCTCAGTGTCTTGTGTCTTTATTTCCAGTTTCAAGTCTCTGCACCAGTAGAGAAGGGCTCGTGGGACCCTATAAGGCTGGACCCTACGCTCCCCAGCGGACCTGGAAGAGAGGTTTCTTTAACACAGTCCCTCATTCTCATTCCTTTGTCTCTGCTTGCCCTCTTACCCCTTGCGGCCTGTGTTAGGGCTGTACCCCAGCATTTCTTGTGCCGAACATGGGGCCATCAAGGTGAAGAAATGCTGGAGCTTGGAAACGGAGGATGCACTGACAAAGGACACCTGAGTACTAAACAAAGAAGCTCTGCAGATAGGCTGAGCGCTTCAGGAGAGCAGGGTAACTGTGGGTCAGGGTGAAAGTAAGCATTAATGCTTACTTGAGTTTGTTAAGAAAGCTGTTAAAAGTGCAGAGTGGAGCTAAGCACCAAGAATTTGCTGTTGCTGTTTAATACAATTGAGCCGTTCTGCCCATGGATTCCAGAAAAAGGAACTATGGAAGAATGGGAAAGAATTGGCAGGAATCAAAAAAAGGCCTCCAAAGAGGGAGCTAAGATCCCAATATTGGTTTGGTCTGTTTGCTCACTTGTTGAAATCTCTCTTGAGCGATTTCAAACTGAGATGAAGCTGAATTGGAGGAGGATGAAAAATGTAAAAGTTTATTCTTAGAATCAGAGCCAGAGGACTTAGAGAAAGAGGAAGTAAAAGAGGAGAGAGTAAAACAGAAACGAACAAGTTTTACTCATCCTGCTCTGCCTGCTGAGGTTAGCAAATGCCCACCTCCTCCTGCCCATTTAATAGCCAGGGAAAATGAAACCCTTCCAAAATGTGCAGCCCAGGTAGTTGGTACTATCCCACCTGGTCCAACTAAGAGTTCTCTAGAAGACGCTATTCAGAAGGCAAAGGCTGAGGGTGACAAGGAGGCATGGCAGATTCCAGTAACCATACCTCAACGACAGGGTGAAAGCATAAATTTTTCGGCTAAGTTGTTAAAAGAATTTAAACAAGGCATCAGTCAGTATGGCCCAAACTCACCATTTGTACAAACACTACTGAAAAAGGTAGCTTTAGATTATAGGTGTATTCCATATGATTGGAACATGCTAGCAGAATCTGTTCTTACTCCTGCTCAGTTCCTGCAATTTAAAGTGTGGTGGGAAGTTGAGTCTCGGAACCAAACAAGATGGAATGCACAGGCGTAGCCCCCTATCCCTATCACTGTTGATCCTCCCGCACAGTAATAGTGGGAGACTTTAACACTCCACTGTCAATATTAGACAGATCAACGAGACAGAAAATCAACAAGGAAATCCAGAACTTGAATGCAGATCTGGACCAAGAGAACTTAATAGACATTTACAGAACTCTTGACCTCAAATCCACAGAATATACATTCTTCTCAGCACCACATTGCACTTACTCTAAAATAGACCACATAATTGGAAGTAAATCAGTCCTCAGCAAATGCAAAAGAACAGAAATCATAACAAACAGTTGCTCAGACCACAGTGCAATCAAATTAGACCTCAGGATTAAGAAACTTAACTCAAAACCTCACAGCTTCACGGAAAATGAACAACTGGCTCCTGAATGTAGACTGGATAAATAATGAAATCAAGGCAGAAATAAAGATGTTCTTTGAAACCAATGAGAACGAAGGGAAATTTATAGCAATAAACGCCCTAGAGGGAAATTTATAGCAATAAATGTCCATATGAGGAGCAAAGAAAGGTCTAAAATCCACACCCTATCATCAAAATTGAAAGAGTTAGAGGAACATGATCAAAAAAACTCAAAAGCTATCAGAAGACAATAAATAATTAAGATCAGAGCAGAACTGTGGGAGATAGAGACACAAATACACAAAAAATCCTTCAAGAAATCAACAAATTCAGGAGCTGGTTTTTTTAAAAGATCAAAATAGATAGAACACTAGCCAGACTAATAAAAAAGAAAAGAGAAGAATCAAATAGATGCACTAAAAAATGATAAAGGGAACATCACCATCGATTACATAGAAATACAGACTACCATCAGAGATTACTACAAGCAACTCTATGCACACAAACCAGTAAATCTAGAAGAAATTGATAAATTCCTGGACACTTGCACTCTCCCAAGACTAAATCAGAAAGAAGTCGGATCCCTGAATAGACCAATAACAGCAGCTGAAGTTGAGGCAGTAATTAATAGCCTACCAACTAAAAAAATCCCAGGTCCAAACTGGTTTATAGCCAAATTCTACTAGACTTACAAAGAGGAGCTGGTACCATTCCTTCTCAAACTATTCCAAACAATGCAAAAAGAGGGAATCCTCCTTAACTCATTTTATGAGACCAACATCATCCTAATACCAAAACTGGGCAGACACACAACTAAAAAGAAAACTTCAGGCCAATATCCATGACGAACATCAACACAAAAATCTTCAATAAAATACTAGCAAACAGAATGCAAGAGCAAATCAAAAAGTTTATTCATCATGATCAGGTAGGCTTTATCACAGGGATGCAAGGCTGGTTCAACATACGCAAGTCTATAAATGTATTCCATCACATAAAAAGGACTAAAGACAAAAACCATGATTATCTCAATAGACACAGAAAAGGCCTTTGACAAAAATCAACAGCACTTTATGCTAAAAACCCTCAATAAACTAGGCATTGAAGGTACATCTCACAAAATAATAAAAGCTATTTATGACAAACCCACAACCAACATCATACTAAACAGGCAAAAACTGGAAGCACTCCCTCTGAAATCTGGCATGAAACAAGGATGCCCTCTCTCACCACTCCTATTCAATATAGTATTGGAACTTTTAGCCTGGGCAATCAGGCAAGAGAAAGAAATAAGGGTATTCAAATAAGAAGAAAGGAAGTCAAATTGTTTCTATTCACAGATGACATGACTGTATGTTTAGAAGACCCCATCATCTCAACTCAAAATCCCCTGAAACTGATAAGCAACTTCAGCAAAGTCTCAGGACACAAAATCAATGTGCATAAATCACAAACATTCCAATACACCAATAACAGACTAACAGAGAACCAAATCATGAGCGAATTCCCATTCACAATTGCTACAAAAACAATAAAATACCCAGGAATACAACTAACAAGGAACATAAAGGACCTCTTCAAGGAGAACTACAAACCACTGCTCAATGAAATAAGAGGGGACACAAACAGATGGAAAAACATCCCATGCTCATGGTTGGGAAGAATCAACATCATGAAAATGGCCATACTGCCCAAAGTAATTTATAGATTCCATGCTATCCCCATCAAGCTACCAATGATCTTCTTCACAGAACTGGAAAAAACCACTTCAAACTTCATATAGAACCAAAAGAGAGCCCACATAACCAAAACAATCCTAAGCAAAAATAACAAAGCTGGAGGCATCACACTGCCTGAATTCAAACTATACTACAAGGCCACAGTTATCAAAACAGCATGGTACTGGTACCAAAACAGAGATATTCACCAATGGAACAGAACAGAGGCCTCAGAAGCAACACCACACATCTACAATAATCTGATCTTTGACAAATCTCACAAAAAACAAACAATGTGGAAAGGATTCCCTGTTTAATAGATGGCATTGGGAAACCTGGCTAGCCATGTGCAGAAAGCAGAAACTGGACCCCTTCCTGACACCTTACACTAAAATTAACTCCAGATGGATTAAAGATCTAAACATAAGACCTATCACTATAAAAACCCTAGGAAAAAAACTAGGCAAAACCATTCAGGACATAGGCATAGGCAAGGGCTTCATGGCTAAAACATCAAAAGTAATGGCAACAAAAACCAATATAGACAAATGGGATCTAATTAAGCTCCAGAGCTTCTGTACAGCAAAGGAAACAATCATTAGAGTGAACTGGCAACCAACAGAATGAGAAAACATTTTTGCAATCTACCCATCTGACAAAGGGCTAATATCCAAAATCTACAAAGAACTTAAATAGATTTACAAGAAAAAAAAAAAACCTGTTCAAAAATGAGCAAATGATATGCACAGACATTTTACAAAAGAAGACAACAATGAGGCCAACAAACATATGAAAAAATGCTTATCCTCACTGGTCATTAGAGAAATGCAAATCAAAACCACATTGAGATACCATCTCACACCAGTTACAATGGCAATCATTTAAAAATCTGGAGACAATAGATGCTGGAGAGGATGTTGAGAAATAGGAACACTTTCACACTGTTGTTCGGAGTGTAAATTAGTTCAACCATTGTGGAAGACAGTGTGGTGATTCCTCAAGGATCTAGAAATAGAAATACCATTTGATTCAGCAATTCCATTACTGGGTATGTACCCAAAGAATTATAAATTGTTCTATTATAAAGACACATGCATGCATATGTTCATTGCAGCACTGTTTACAATAGCAAAGACCTGGAACCAATCCAAATGTCCATCATCTATAGACTGGATAAAGAAAATGTGGCACATATACACCATGGAATACTACACAGCCATAAGAAACGATGAGTTTTTGTCCTTCATAGGGACATGGATTAATCTGGAAACCATCATTCTCAGCAAACTGACACAAGAACAGAAAAACAAACACTGCATATTATCACTCAATTAGAACATGTGAACACAGGGAGGAGAGCATCACACACTATGGTCGGGGGCAGGGCTAGGAGAGGGACAGCGGGGCTGGGGAGGGTGGGGAGGGATAACGAGGGGAGAAATACCAGATATAGGTGATAGGGTGATGAATGCTGCAAACCACCTTGCCGTGTATGTACCTATGCAACAGTCTTTCATGATCTGCACATGTACCCCAGAACCTAAATTACAATAAAAATAAAAATAAAATATAATGATCCTATGTGCAGTATTTCCAATACCTCCAAACATAGAAAAGACCATGAAACTTAATCCTGGACCACTAACCTTAAGGTGCCTGGCAGAATCAAACACAAAATTGCCCAGGTCACAGGATAACTACTGAAAAAGCCTACTGAAAAAGAGCTTACAAAGGAAGTTAGTGAGGGAAAACAATACCATGAGTAAAAAACAGAGAGAGTAGTAATCCTCAAATATTGCAGAATAAAAGAATCTGCCAAGGAATACAAAAAACGTATACTACAAAACATCAAGGACATAGAATAATATATTTATATAATCAGGAAATAAAATAAGAAAATATAAAAATATGAGTCAAGTTTTTTTTTACAAACTACTAAAACTCTTAGAAGCAAAGAATATAATCATTGAAATTATATATATATATACATTAAACTAGTTAAACATTACGAAAGAAAATAAATAAGCTAGTAGACAAACTAATGAAATTACCTGAAATGCACAAATATAAAGAGTTCAAAATTATGTTGTAGAAATTAAGAAACATGGTGAATAAAGTGAGAAGCTAAAGATATGGGAAACTCTACTAAATTGCCAAAAAGAGATGCCATGGAAAATTAGAGAGTGGTAATATTTAAATAACTATTGGCAGCAAATTTCCAATTCTTGATAACATATTCCAGATAAATAAAAGACACTAAAATTAACACCAGAAAATCCTTTGAAAGCAACCATGAGAATATCATAATTGCATCAGTGTAGGAAACAGTCCTTAGGAAAACAAAGAAATTAGAGAAAGAATTTCCACAACTGGACAAGAAAGGAAGGATGAAGTATCACAAAAATGAGCAAAATAACTAAACACAGTTATTCTTACTAGGACAGAGGAAAATGTAAATTAAAACACTTAGATACCATTTGACATCTGTCATACTGAGAAAAATTAATGTCTGAGAACTCTTGGTGTTATTTGATGAAAATGTAAAGAAATGGAACATTTTATAGCTTTGCTGATGAGTTGTATTTTTACACTTTGGAAATTAATTTGGCAATACTAAGAAAAGTTTATTATACTCATATCCCTTGATGTAGCAAGTCCACTTTGTGCATTTCCTGTGAATAAGGACACAAACAAAATGACAATTATTGCAACCTCATTTTTAATAGAAAACCATACAAATAATCTAACTTTCCTTTGATATAAAAATGGAAAAAATTATTCATTTATATAATATAAAACGACAAAGTACTGAAAACAAATAAGTGATATGCATATGACTAGGAAAATATTTATAATTCCAAGGTCAAATAAGAATACATACAATGAGAAACTATATATTGTTTTAAAATATGCATTTAAGAATGGTATTTTAATGAAATATAAATGTGTACTATAAGTTGTAATATAAAAATGTAAATGTATGTGTCAACCATGGGTTTTTTTTTTTTTAATCTCCATGAAAAGAAAATGAGAAAAATGGCATGGGAACTTTAGTTACATCTATCATTTTTGTTTTCTTTTTAATAAAATTTTAAAAAATCAAATATATTAACATCTATTTAATCTTGATGATGGACACATGTGTGTCTATTATCTTATGGTTGTTTCTTTCCCCTGATAATAGTCTTCATTATTTTAAATAAAGAAAAAACTTTTTAGAAGAATATATAGGTTTACACTTAGGAGCAAAATTGTAATTCAAAAATAGTTTTCAATTTTGAGTGAAATTTAGTATAAACTATGTAAAGGAAATATTAACATAAAATCAGTAATATCCCTAGGCAAGGGTCAGCAACATTTCAACATAAGACTACATAGAATGTATCTGGAATCCTTAAATGGCTTAATGCTAGGGAAATGACATATGGGGGAATTTCTACTTTGCAGAGAAAAACACAAATATAATAACAAATTTTAGTACAGGGATTATTTTAAAAGATCATGCAATTATTTGGTAGAAAAAATTCAACTAGTAAAAAGTGCAAAAGTGATTGTAATGTACACACAAGATTAATAAAGTTGCTAATGTGCTTCAAGTGGCTTTTTGCAATGATGGGCTTCTGGGTAATTTTCTCTGGAAGGGATAATGGACACATGAAGGAGGGCTGTGTAAAGTGACTAAGTTCCCTCTCTTCTCCACCACCACAGAAGTTGGGAAGAAACAGGCCCACTCTCATTTCCCATTCTGTCCTGCTTGTTGTTTTATCTGACTGGTCAGAATCCATGACTGCTTAATTTTTCCACATTTTACCAGTAGGTAGACTGTGCAGTAAAGGAAGAAGTTCAGACTTCCTCTCTCTCACCTGGGGTCCACAGTGCCTATACGGTACACAGGTAAGCAGGGCGTCTTCTTTTTCATCAATTGCTAAATAGGTTAGTTGCGACCTGTTCTGAGGACAAGCCATAGCTTACCTTTCCTCACAGGGAGGCTTGATTAGCTAGTGCCAAGATTTAGATTCAAGGTAGAAATATGAGACTCCTCTAGAGTTCTAGGCAAATCCATAAAGCCGCATATTCCAGTTCAGCTTTTGCCAGTGAGCCCTGCCTTGCCTTGATTTTAGTGGACTCAAATAATCACAAGGTATACTTTAATTCCCATTTAGCTATGTACAGAGCTCTCATAGGGAGACCCAGGAGTAGAGGGATGATTAAACAGAATAGATTTTATGTTTTTCAGGCAAATGTTTTAACATCATTAAAATATTCCCAATATTTTCTGCAGACTCCATATGTATAAATTACTATTTCTAATGCAGAAAAAATATGATTACTACATATTTTAACCTAGGCACCTAAAAGCTTCATAAAATGCCCTAGAGAAAAAATTTTTAGAAAAGCTTGCATGTTAACAACCAATTTACATATACCAAGTTATCTTTAATATTTCTCAAAACAGCGTGTGTTCTTATCTATATGTTTAAAATGTTTTGTTGATTTTTAAAATTTTTTTTCCCTGCAAAGTTCAACTAACTAGAGTAGGAATTATTTGCAAGTAGAGTATTTATCATATGTATAGTTATACTTCCTTTAATTAGAATAACATGATCTGCTAATTAAATTCTCTTGGAAAACAAGGTTTGTATTATTAGGAGATATATTTCCACAAATGCTTTTACTATCTCTACTATTTAGAAAAAATTAGGAAGTTTTTCAAAACTCATAAGCAGTACTGGGAAGTGTTAGGCTTTCTACGTATGCAAAACCTTTGGAGAGTTTATGAAACAGTAAATAAAACTTGTGTTTGTTTCTTTGTTCTCTCTGCAGCAAATACATAACCATTGAATATTTCAAGAAATGTATAGGTACAAAAAGTTTATATAAATATTTTCAGTGCAATCCTGGAGAGGGAAAGATGGCACGTTAACTGTGACCCTATGGTAGAGCAGGCTGGGTGGGCCAGATTGTGGAATCTGCCCCAGGGCTGAGACACACACAGAGCACAGATACTGCAGCACATGCCAGGAGGAAATCTGGCCAAGCAAGTCATAGATAGAAAGCTCCAACACTGGACACAGTGTTAATCTAACAGGCAAGCAGAGAATAGCAACAAGGAATTCAGAAAAAAATGATATTTGGAAGATCATACATGTAATCAGGAACTCAAGAAAGTCTTCAGAAGTTAGAGGAAAGGGAACTATTCCATGTGGAATATGTCAGGTGCTAGAGTGAAATGTTCATATCCATTGATACCTTTATTCCTCAGTAATTCTGAAATAGTTTTCATTTTATGATAAAGGAACTGCGGACCAGATGGATTAATTATAACTAGTAGTACCTGGTATTCAAACACTGGCCTTATTCCAAATCTTTTCTGTCCTCTACCTGCTGCAAATTAAAAACATGTTATATTTAATTAGCATATGAATTAATAAATCACCCCCAGGCTAGGCAATTTGGGATGAATAAACATGAATTGTTTCAAATGACACAAGTTTTAAAATGTTCAGGAGTCTCACCGTTATTCTGTCCTTATTAATTTATATTCTTTATAACTACAAAGGTGATATTAAACATTTGTCATTGGGCCACAGGGAAAAATGAAGTATTACAAAGTGTCTAGGCAATGTCTGAAATATACACAGTGCTTTTCTGGCATTCAGAAATATTCTGTTCCTATGTGATTAAAGTCTCAGTTAATGTGGTTGATAGATGTTATTTATTTTTTTAGTTTCTTTTGTATGGAATAAACACTGCTGTTATGTTCACCAAAACTCCTTTAATATTCTATCTCCCACACATGGAAAACCATACTTCCCAGCTCCCTTGCAATTAGGTGGGTTATTAACAAATTTAGGCCCATAAAAATGTGAGTAACTTATGTCACTTTTGAACTAAGGGCAAAGGATGGGAGGGTGTTAGTGGTTGGGGATAGTGGTGAAAGGGGTTGGTCCTGGGCAGAACTTTACAAGAAGAAATTAGAATTTGAGTACTGGAAAAACCGGGATCCTAATAAATAATCCCCAAACTTAATCATTGTAAAGAAAACAAAGAAGTTGAATTTTCAGAGCACAGATAAATGGATCAGATTTGGAAAGGCAATGAGGATGTCTTAGAGTTTAGTGCAGAGTATTATTTTAGAATTGCTTATGTATTTTCTACCTAAAATTGAGGTGTTCTAGATTCTGGGTACATGATAAATATACAAGTGTATGTGTGCAAGTGTGTACAAGGGGTGCAAATAGCTCTAATCTGAGAATAAGAAAAATGTAAAGTATCAAAAACTAGCTGGTGTTATAGAAATATTATATGATAAAAATATGCTTTTTGAATACTACACCTATATTCTGAATTAAATTAATATGAAAAAGGTTATTTGCATAACATAGTAGACTGATTAGTTTGACAAACTGGATTATTTAAAAGAATGAGGCACATATGTTGTGCAGGTGAAGATAATCCTATGAGAGAAATGTATACCAATAAATAAAGGAATTAATCTGCTAATGGTATGTTTTCCCTTGAGGCAAAAATTTGGGAACTTTTAGTAATTTTCTGTAAGGAAGTATACATAAATCTGGTCTCTGGATAATCCTCAAACACTTTGACCATGGATAAATAGATCATGTGGAATAAAACAAGAAATTCAAGTTATGGCTTTTGTTTTACTTTTTAGATCCCAATCCCAGTAACTTTAAGACATTATCCCTATCTATTATGCATATCTCAAGGTTATTCTCCTCACTTGCACACTCACTGAAGCAATAAATCAGTGACTAATTGCACTTCACATTCTTCATGTTAAGTGTGGCTTGTGATGATTTACATTATTTAGAACTATAAAAGTGAGATTAAACCATTGCCATAAATGATTACAGTAAAGGGCACAGGAAGAAATGGCAACATTTTAATGAAAAGGGTAGCTTCTGCTTGGAGGCACTATCACTGCTCTGTGGCTTTCCTGGTGTTCCTAACGTGTTACCTTTAGGGTCAGAGCAATTATTGCAATTCTCTGTAGAACCAATATTTTGCCATGTTTTATCATCTCAATTTAGATGCATTTAAAAGGGTGCACATGTCATCATCATTGCCATGACAGAAGATAAGCCTTCAGGTAAAACAGTTTTATCCCACAAGATAAAATTTTTATAACATTTTCAGTCTTAAATTTGTCATTTGTACTTTGCAATGTCACCCTAAGTTTCAGGAAGGTACACCATTTTTTAAAAGAATTAGAAAAGAATGTCTTAATTTTTCTCTTGTCAAGAAATATATTTCAAACTAACAAATTGATTAACTTGATAAAAATATGATTATTTTCAAATAGGATGATATGTTTTTAGTATCTTCTATACCTGCAGTGACCATTAAGTGAGTCCTTTTTTATACCCTTTATAGTTGCCTAAGATAGTCTTGTCACACTAACTTTTACTTTAGGTTAGTATTTTATAAACAATACAAAAGGAAGAAAAAAAACAATAAAAACAGGTAGAAGAAAAGTTTGAGTTATATGGAGTTCCTCAGAATTCACATCTGTAATCTTTACTTGATGAAAATCACAAAAATCTGAATGTTATTGTCTTGACCTGAAGGGCAAAAGATGACTTTGTGAACGTGTATCAAATAATAAAAACAACAGATGCAAAAGTGCTGTAGGATTTAAAGGGAATGATTTGTAAGCCTTCACTCTCTCCACCCTAGATTATCCATCATGAAACTATTTGCCCGAAGGACTAATGAGTCTTCTAGGAAAAAAATCTCACTAACAAATGTGTCAAAATGGAGGAAGGGAACAATGGAGAGCAATCAGTGCCTCTCTCTTATATAGTCTTAACCCGTCTGCTCTTCCTTCCAAGGTAATCTCTAAATGTAAGGGAAGAGGCTGCAATGGATTTAAGTCAAACATGTGACATGTGGCAGAACTGCTCTGAAATCTATGTGCTAGAGTGTAGCACAAAGACGAGAGGAAGGTTAAAGGCTGATTTCCACTTAAGGAGTCAAAGAGACTACACTGGAGCATGAATCAGACAGAATGGCCTGGACAAGAACTAGGATGTCACCAGCACCCCAGAGCCTCTCCAGGCCCTATCTAGCACTATTCCCCTCTACCCACAATGGTAACCACTATTCTAACTTCTAACATTGGACTATTTATCTATATGTTCTACCTATAATTCTAGGATCATAATGTTTTATTTAGAGTTGCTTAAGAGAGACAAGGCTTCTTTCTATGGAGAAGCTGAGAAATGTCTTCTACCTTGCCTCGTATTTCCTGTTTTAGAATAGGTTAACTAGATTTTCACCTTTCAAAACTGATCTAAATTCTGAACAAAATAAAATAAATCTGGAAACCTGACAGCGAATCAAACCAAGCAATTATGACAAATCTTTAGTAATTTATTTTTGGAGTTATCTCTACATGGGCTTCTGCAAGCTGTAGATTCAAAGGAGATTGATAGAACAAAATAAAAAGGCATTGACTAGAATACTGAATACAAGTGGGGGAAAAGAAAAGGGATATAGGAAAAGTGAAAGAGGAATAACATTAGCATCATATTTTTTCTTTTTCTTTTTTCAAATGTATACCTAGGGACTTTTAACATCCTCAAAGTTTTAACACTCATTTGGGATTTTAGAAAAACCACATTTTGCTTATTTTGTTTGATTTTATTTTATATCTTCTTACTAGACTCTTCGGCATTTATGTTACTCTTACAAAAAATCTTCTCATAAGTTTAAAAATGAGAACTAAAACCCACAAGACTCATGATAAGCACTATGATAATATAAAACCTACAATGAGAATGTACTTTCTCTATATAGTATAAAGTTTAAAGCAAATATTTCAGAAAATATATTAGGAAAAGACTTTTCAGTTTCATTATAGAGGAATAACCAAAATACCAGAAGTAATCACATTAAAATTCCTTCACCTTTCCATCAGCAAATCTAATAACGTACTCATACGTGTTTCCATAAAATTTGCCTACCCTTCTATCACAATATATTGTGCAGGAAATCAGTTCCATTTGCATCCCAAGGATTTTGCTGCCAAAATTATGCCCTCTCATCTGCATCATAATTTTTTCCCACTCTACTGGATTGTTTTTCTTCAACTCACAGACACATCTTGTAATTTCTTGACTTAAAAACAAACCAAAGCAACAAACAAACCACAGCTTCCCCGATCCCAAATTTTTTTACCCCACTTATCTGTTAAACTCTGTAGCAACTCCACAAAATGTGGCTATACTTGTGCTATTTCTTGTTCACTCTTCCATTCTGTCCTCAACACATGCTGATTATCTTCACTCTCCATAACTCTTCTGAAAGAAGAGTTTTTTATAGTTTGAATGCATCCCCCAAAGGTCATGTGTTAAAAACTTAACAGTGACCTTCTGGACACATACATGGTCAGTTCTCTCTCAGGTCCCAGCTTTCTCTCTGAATAGTATTAGACACCAATGATAATTCTCTCTTTGAATAATTCTCTTCCCTTGACTCTTAGGGTACCATACACCCCTTGTTTTTTTCTGCACCAGTGATGGCTCATTGATGTAGACAACCCTGGAGGCTATAACAAAATACCATAGACTGGATGGCTTAAATAAAAGATATTTATTTTTCACAATTCTGGAGCTTAGGGAGTCCAGCATCTGAGTGCAGACAGATTTGGTGACTGGTGAGGGCCTGCTCTCTGGCTTCCGGAGGCTGCCTTCTCACTGTACCTTCACCTGATAGAGAGAAAGAGATAGAGAGTTCTGGTCTCATTATTGTCTTATAAGGACACATCTCATCATGGGAATCCCACTTTCATGACCTCAACTATATCTTGTGACCTACCAAAGGCCCCACCTCCAAATTCCATCACATACATTCTTTCTAATTTTAGAATGTACTAGGCCTTTTCTCACTCCCAGACATTTACAAATTCTGTGTCTTCTTCCTTTCCCATAAACTTCACAAGGCCTTTCCTTGTGGTACATTCCTGTTGGGATAAAATGACACTTTGTCAAATGGCCTATCTCTGACCACTTTAAAATATGTACTATCCATCTGTCACTACCAGTCATTACATTATACTTCATCGTTTGTGTTTATGTGTCTTTCGACCCCTATATCAGGCAAGCTTTTTAAGGCATAAGGCTTTGTTTGCTCCACAGTACCCCTTCACCCTAGAGGTGAAAAATCTGTAAATATTTGCTGAATGAATTAATGTGGGCATTCATTGCCTTGTACCATGGAAATGCCTCACATAATACTGGTGGCTTGGAGACAACTGTTAACTGTTAGCACTTAAATATGTCCCATCATGAACATTTTTATAGTTTATATGCATCCCCCAAAGGTCATGTGTTAAAAACTTAATCACCAATGCAATAGTATTGAGAGGTGGAACATTTAAGGATTTATTAGGTCATGAAAGTTCTGCTTTCATGAATGATTAATGCTATGATTTCTGCAGTGGGTTAGTTATCCTGGAGGTAGTTTCCTGATGAAAGAATGAGTTCAGTCTTCTTCTCCCTCGCTAGAATGTGCTCTCTTGCCCTCCTGCCTTCCCCCTTGGGATGATGCAGCATGAAGATGAGATGACAGTACTATGCTCTTGGACTTCCCAGCCTCCAGAACTGTGAGAAATAAATCCATGTTCTTTATGAATTAGTCTGTTATATTCTATTAGAGGAACATAAAACAGGTTAAGGCAAACATCTGCACCACTGAGTTTATACAAAGAACAGAAACAACCTTTTCAAGGACCCAATCATGTGTTTGGCTTTGCTTTTATTTGTCCCTTACAAATTTTAAACTTGAAGAAATATAAAGAGAACAAAAGCTTATTACTCATTTTTCTCCATTAGGAGTTTTGAGTTATCAAGTTAATGTTTGTTAAACTTGCTACATGTAAAAAAATTTTGAAAAAGAAATTGAACATTTTGAAATCACATTGGAAGGCTTTCATTTCTGGCATTTCTAGATAGGTCTCAGAGTGCAAGTTGCCTGAGAATACTGCTATTTCTTCACTCAGGGCACATTCTACCTCCCACTAGGCCCAGCTTTAGTAAGATTCTTTTTGATTAGAAGTTTCCTTTTATTCTGGTAAGATGAATGTTTAAGCATACATCAAAGTATACTCGATCAGCTGAAGATATTTTTTACAAAAATAGTTAATGCAACACCTTTATCTTAATGAGTAAAACAAGATTTCAAAACAAGCATGCTGCTTTAAAATCCTTCCCTTTATTGCTAATTTTCTGAGTGTGAACCAAGGTCATCTTATGTTGGATAACAAAAAGTTCGATTTCCTTAATATAAGTAATATAAATCTAGACAATAGTTAGGTAACTCCAAGGGCAGTTTAACTATTTTCCTTATGTCCTCTAAGGAAAAAAATGGATTGCACATTTCTAAAGGGTGTTAGAGTAGTATAATTACAAATCAGAATTATTTGTGGTTAGTAGGTGTCATGTTTTGGGTTTAGGAGATTCAGTTATTAACCTAGTCAATTAAAAATTTACTGAACAACAAATATAAGCCAGGCCTAAAGTTAGGTACTGAGAATAGCCAGGACAAATTAGATAGAATTATTATTCTTCAAAATCTCAGAAGCTGCTCAGGGAGATAGTCATATAACAAGTCACTGTAATCCAATATAATCATAATGATTATGAGAACAGTACTGATAATATTATCATACTAATTTTTCTGGATTATTTTTTCCAGAGTTGGCAGGGACAGTTGGATTGAATACGAATTCTCTGAATAAGCACTGCCAGATAGTCAGGAAGCCTTTACAAAGAAAGTAACATTTTTGTTGTGTTTTGAATAGAGAACAAGAATGTGCAGGAAGAGAATGAAAGAGAGGATATCACTAGCAGGAAAAAAAAATGCTTCTTTGTAAAGCCATAGAAAATAATTCTCAGTTGCCATATAGAATACATGAGAATTTCAGGGTTACTGACACAAAAGCTTTTGGAGAAGGTATGGTTGATTAAATTGGTTATAAAATCAAAAAGTAAATTGAGGCTAACTTGTGTGCCAGTTGGCCTACCTACTATACCGTACAGCAGTGTTGATTTTATAATAAAGACAATGGTGAAAAAACATAAATCTTTTAGTGAGAAGACACCTAATTAGACAGTTTTAGTAAGATGAATCTGATGATGGTGAGAATATATATATGTTTTTTCTATTTAGATAAATATGGTGCTGACAAGAACACTAACCAGTATGTTGTAGCTGAAAGACATTAAGAACCTGAACTCAAAAGGGTGGTGAGAATGGATCCAAATAAATGCTTAAATTTGGGAGATGTTTCTGATATACTTAAATGAATTTGGTGTCTTAGTGGAAGAGTAGACTTTTAAAGAAAAATGTTAACAATTATAAGATTTTTGGCTTAGAAATAAGAATGGAGTTATATTCACCCAAAAAGACTAGAAAGCCAGGTGGGAAAATACCTTTGAGAAAGAGAATGATTAGTTATTTTTGGGATTAATGGAGCTTGAAATACCTGGGGCACCTCTGGTGTTCATCCCCTGTCACCACACATGTTCCTACTGAAAGTGCCACACAATATGGTGAAAGGATAGAAAGACCTCAACTAATACAATCATGCTTTTAATAGATTAGAATACTTCTGGTCTTAAGGAGCTTTGAATTTAAGTATTCTATAAGTAATAAGCATTATTATTACTCAGAACAACTTGGAGGAACTCACATTTCCATGGATGTATGGCGTTTCTTAAAATGCATTTAGACTTTTTGAACATTTAAAACTTCTTTGATTCAAGAATTTTATGTAATTGGCTTTGTCTAATGAGGCCACATTCCTTAGTTATTAAGATTGTAAGGCCGTGCCCGGTGGCTCAAGCCTGTAATCCCAGTACTTTGAGAGGCCGAGGCGGGTGGATCACGAGGTCAAGAGATCGAGACATGGTGAAACCCCGTGTCTACTAAAAATACAAAAAATTAGCTGGGCATGGTGGCGCATGCCTGTAATCCCAGCTACTCAGGAGGCTGAGGCAGGAGAATTGCCTGAACCCAGGAGTCGGAGGTTGCGGTGAGCCGAGATCATGCCATTGCACTCCAGACTGGGTAACAAGAGCGAAACTCCGTCTCAAAAAAAAAAAAAAAAAAAAAGAGTGTAGCCTCTTGGTTCAGACAAAATTGAGGTTTTAATCTTAATTCAACTAATACCTAACTAGGTAATTTTGGACAAGTTCCTTAATGGGAATAATAATTACAACTAGCCATGTTATTAGGAATCAATGATCTGGTTTAAGGAATTTTGAATAAAAAATTTTATATAAAGAACAATGCCTGACACACAAGAAATCTTAAATCGGTATATTTATAACACTTAATTGCAAGAAGGCAAAATTAGTGTTATTTTCCATTTCTCCAAACTTTACCTTTCCTGTCTTATAAATATTTCTTTGCTGGGGGACATAATAGAAACCCTAATTAATTTGAAAATTACATCTTAAGAAGTTTCTACTCAGGTAACGAAAATCTCCAAATACGAAAGAGTCCCAAGTATATCTGGGAATAACCTAAACTATTTAGTATCTTCCCCATTAGCATTCTTTTGGGAATAACCTTCTTTTACTCCCAACCAGATGGTTCTGGTAGGCTGCAAATCCAGGAACAGCCCCCTCCTTGTAGATAAGGTCAGAACTCAATTCGGAATCTCTTTCAGATACACGTAGGGATGAAAGTGGTGGGAACTGAGTTGTTTGCTGCTGCGTCCTGGAGAGATGCCCCCAGAGTTTCTGCTGCTGTGGTAGATGTCAAGCTGCCCTGATTTCTGTCATTCTTGAGACCTTACCCTGTAATAATCATTTTTATTTTCTGAGCTTTGCAGTTATTAAAATAAACCCCTATTTACTTCTCATTCCTCCGTTTTATTAACTTAGTTAAAATTAGAACTTGTTGATAATCAAATATTCCAAGTAATACAAAAATTGATACCTTCCAGGAGTTATAGGAAAAAAGACCACTCAGAAACATGAGATGTTTCAGTTAGTTATCAAGTTATCAAGCTCAGATTGGGTAAATGGAACTGAGTTCTCCATTTATGTTCTGGATAAGACAGAATTAGTCTGTCTCTCACAGTGTTAGTCTCTGTTAATCAAGTTACTCCATGTGGCCTCATAGTGTAATGTTCCTTTTGATAAATTTTTGGAAGACTAAGCACCCTCTAAGGTAGATCAATATAAAAAAAGATGAGTAATACTTTTAAGAAATGAAGATTATTTTTAAAGTATTAAGCACTTAAATATTAATAAAACACAAATGCTAGACAATCTGTGCTATCATTACACTTGGCACATAGGAAACCTGAGCTGGCTCAGAAGGAACACACAAGTTGCATTAGTTACTATTTCTCAAGTGCCTCGCATGCTTACTACCTCCTCACTACCAACTGAAACCAAAGGAGTGCCTCAGATCGATTAAATAAGGAATCAAAAACCTCTTGCCACATTACAGATGGCTCTGAAAATATGCAGAGAACAGCAATAAGAGGGCAACTGAAACATTATAGCCTCATTATAGGAAGTCCCTAAGGACAAAAGGAAAATTTTCTGATTAGGCAAAAACTTCAATCGTTACATTTTCTTTTCTACTTTGCTTAAAAAGAGTGATGACCTGGGGTCACGATCTACACTAATTCATGAGTTATGACTAATGGACTAGGAAATTAGGTTCTTGGAAGGCTTCAGACTAAAAGATTGGACAAGAAGTTTAGTCTTTCATTTTTATTTCCACTACATGTGATTATAGGGAATAATTTTAACACCAGATCTTATGTAAGTCAGCAATACTCCCTGAAGATACTGGATTTAGATCAAAGAAGCCTCATGACATATAACTCTGTAGGCTTTAGCTAGATATTAGATTGCCTTTCTTTGACATATTGTGAATTTGTTTGCAATTATAAGTGGGTCGGTTTTGTAGACAAGGGCATTTTTGGAAGTGAACATACAGAATATGGAGAAAGATGTGATGGTGTGTGCTTCTGTGTATGTGTATGTGTGTGTGTGTGTGTGTGTGTATGTGTGCAGTATAGTAATAAAACAATATGAAATAAATAATAAAAATAAATAATGTGAGAGTAGTTTACTTGTCCAGGCTCAATTTTCTTGAGCTGTCTTCTGTTCAAATTGACTCTGGTAAAGCTGTCAATCACAGAATTCTGACTGTAGTGTATAGGGTTGGAAGATGACTCAGACTAGACAAATTTCTTTCTCAGGCATTTGAGTTCAATAGAAGTACTCAGGAATGGAATACCTTTAGTCATGAGTAAAAACAATGTAGGTTTCTATAAAGAATGTTAAAGATGTTTATATTGTTGTAATTTCTGGAATTATATGTTTCCTGTCTTTCTGAAACCTACTTTTATGTTTTTTTTTTTAAACTCATGTTCTGAGGAGTTGCAGTAATCACCCTTTTCCTGCTCTAAATCAGTGAAAATAGTTAAATCTACAAAGAATCTATCAGGGTCCCTATAAAAGCCATTTGGATATTTTGTCATAAATGTGAAAAAAATGCATATTTCAGAATATGTAAATATTTTATTATACTGTGACTATGAGAAAGAAATATGTTAATTATTTTGAGTTATGGATAATATAATATTCAGCTGAATTTAAGTATTGAATCAATACTAAATTTAACAATATGTGTCAGGTGTCAGAGATGGCATATTAATCCAGTTTCCTTTGCCTTTTTATAATGATGGGGCATTAGGGTATGGAGAGGATAGCCAGGATCTTCCATATGTAATATCTGTGATAGAAGAAATTTAGGTTAATAATGAACCTTATTCTTCATGTTTACCTCATAGTTAGAACATCTATGTCTATTCAATGTAATTTAACTGGGATTATGGGATAGAGTTTTATGGAATAAAATTTTATGAAATTTATCCAGTATTTTCACTATCCCTTATATCAGGAGAGGGTACAGTCCAGCCTCCCCAGCTATCCCTGGATACACAAAACTAATTTAGCTAGAAGTGAGAAGTTCTGGGTTTATAATGATCTGTGGGGGCAGAGTGAATCACTTATCCCCAAAATATCTATCTAAAATGGACCCCAGTTTCACAAAAATAAAATTATACCCCTGGTTTAACCTGGCATAAAGTCAATTCATTCAAAAAGTTACATGGTAATGATTTACTGAACTGCATAGAAAAGGACCTGCCATCTATTATGTTCCCCTAACAGCCAATTCACTTGCCTGTTACAATGGTGATATGAGGAATGTATACCAGAAAAAAAATGTAAACTGTTTACATGT
Source organism: Callithrix jacchus (assembly GCF_049354715.1). Lineage (NCBI taxonomy): Eukaryota > Metazoa > Chordata > Mammalia > Primates > Cebidae > Callithrix > Callithrix jacchus. The sequence continues at coordinate 100,908,304 of NC_133504.1, read as the reverse complement.
AGTGTGCATTCAATCCTTCTTATTCATTCTAAAAAATTCTTTCAACTGGAAATATTAAAACATATTAAAGCCAATATAAATAAAGAATGCATTAAATTGTTTTCAATCTACCTTTTAGGAAATCAAATATGCTTTGGAGCTGCGACATTTGAAAATACTTTTTTGTTAGACAGAGTCTCACTCCGTTGCCCAGGCTGAAGTGCAGTGGCACTGTCATGGCTTACTGTAGCCTTGACCTCCTGGGCTCAGGTGATACACCCACCTCAGCCTCCTGAATGGTTGGGACTACAAGTGGAAGCCACCATCCACAGCAGATTTTTGTATTTTTAGTAGAAACGGGACTTTACCATGTCGCCCAGGTTGATCTCAAACTCCTGGGTTCAAGTGATCCACCAGACTTGGCCTCCCAGAGTGTTATGATTACAGCTGTGAGCCACTGAGCCTCACCCTCTTAAAATATTTTTTATCAAAATTATTTCTGGAAATACAAAACTTGAACATATTATAATGTATAAAATAATTTGCTTAACAGAGTACAAAATTAATAATCATATAACAAAATCCCAACATTAATTTTCACATTTTTATAGTTGCCTAGATAAAAAGTGTTACATAGCTACAATTTTAATAATAGAATTAGAGTATCCCTATCCTGTGTCAAAAATATGATCTATAAAAATAGCAAACAAAAAATCGGTATCTGTATAGGGGTAGCAATGATAATATGTATGTATAATGTCTATCAAATACTAGAGAATGTCTGTTGGAGTATTCTAATTATATTTCTCCATAAGTACAGTGGTTTTATAAATCAATTACAGGTATATAAAACACTTTGGGAATTTTGTTCTTTACTTGATAATATAACAGAGGTTTTAACAATTTTAATATCATAACATTTTATTTTCTTTACCGCCAACATTGTATAGCACTTTCATTGCACACTATCCTAATAAATTCATCTTGTTACACAAAAATTACTATCTACCATTCTTCATATTCTTGAAACCTTTGACCAGAGCCCAAAATAAAATATATTGCATAATTTAATCTGGCCTGTGCTGCTCCTACCAGCATACTCTTTCAAGCTTTCTTTTCTCCTATCCTTGCTCCCAAAGATGTCCACTGTGAATTCTGTAAGTCTCATTCCATGATTAAACTTTATTAAAGACTCAACCTTTTTCTTTAATCTTGTGGTCTGGTGTATAACATTTCTCTGTAGAAAATTCAAAAGGAAGTTATCATTTTCCTACACTGCACTAGCATGGAAGTGTCAAGTGGGATTGGTATAGCTTTAGATTTCCATTGCCTTTTCTACACCATTGCTGCTAATTTCTCATGTAAAACCCAGTCCTGTACTGTCTGAGGCTTATGTCAGTTGGTGATCCTTCCTCACACTTTAACAATGGTTCTTGACCTTTTCCTCTCTCATTGATAACTTTGTTGCTAGCTTTTTCTTGTCTTATTCTGCATTCAAATGTCTACCACCATTATGAGTGATTAAATGCCCATACAAAAACCCACCATGACACACTGGGTTCCTAGTTCCTTGACCCAGACATTCTTGATGACTAATTTGCTCCTAAGTTGCTCCATCTGCAGCAGCCATCCCCATGGCCATAATTTGAACTTGGTCATTACTAAAACTACTTGAACTCTTAAGTAACATTTTAAATAAACATTTTGCTTGAGTAAGGAAAAACTGCTAATCTTTTATCTCTTTCCTACTTGATGTTGGTCAGACCAGCATTGTGTTACATGGATAAGGAAGGGAATGTCATGTTATGAACAGTGGCGTGCTGCTGGTCCCTCAAATTTCTGAGTCTGTGAGATGGCTTCCACACAGAATGGTCAATGCCTTAGTGTAGTCAGACTCATTGTGTAAGTAAGGGGCAGTGGGTTAACTTGCTAATGACCCCAGCATGCCACCCTATTGGTTCATCTACTTTTTTATCACAAAGGGAGGCAGTTATGATTTGGGAGTCATCTCTATCTTCCAGATAACCTGTACCCTCTCCTAATAATCCCACTATAATTTTATACTAAACAGTCAGTTAAATTGAATAAAATAGTAGAGAGACCTTTTCTCCAGACCCAGCCATAAATTTGTTCCATCCTTACAATACATCCAGAACATGTATTGCCTTAGGTGTACTTGAACCCCTCCATCCAATCCCTGGAGAAGTTTGGAGGGTTAAGTTTTTGTCCTTCTTGGATAAGGTCAATCAGTGGTACATGCATCATATATATATAATCCTGATATAAACCGTTTTCCTCTGTATTGTTACCTCTCATATTCTGTATGTGTGTATCTATGTAATAGGAAGTTGCCTTATCCTAGTATGCATTTCACTATCTGAGAATATTTTGTTCAATTGCCTATATCTTTCTTGTGATTTTTGAATTTCCAAGAGGAAGGGGCACATATATCCTGTTCCTTGCTGTGTCATCATAGATAAACTACTTATTGTAACAAATATTTGTTTAAAGAATTAATAAGTTACTGAGTAAGTAAAAGCTGTGAATCATAAGGTTGAACATTTCTATATAAATCCTTCTGTTTTTTAGTTGCCTGATAAGCAGCCATTACCTTTGCTCCAATCATCAGTAAGATACATAAATGCCAAAATATACATAAGGAAAGGAGAACCATGTGAATGCAAACTGCAAGATGGGCTGATTCGTCTATCATATTTAGTGTCAGCAAGGAAATAATAAGTGAGGTTTCAGTTGGAGGTAAATAGATTCTACTGCCAGGAAAAGTGAGTGTTATTTGAAATTCACTGTGTGTGGGCATAATAAGGAATTATTAGCTGATATTTTGTAGCATTAGACTTCATGATCATTTAAATTGGTGCTATTTTTGGTGATTCATGAAAGGAAAAGAATTTCTAGAACCACCTACTGTCTAAATATTACACTTAAATAATTAATAGACATTCAATTGCTGTTTCAAAAGAACCATGGTAAAATTTTGTTTAAACAACCAGCTGCTTAACCAGTAATGAAGTTTTTCCCCTGTGCCCATTGTCCCTGGCTTCCTCTACCCTTTCTGGATCTTGCTATGTCACTACAACTTGTTCCTTCATGTTCAGCATCTTTATATTTAATTGCTCTTTAAAAATTAATGTTTATTATGGGTATGTACTAATTGTACATATTTGTTGGGTACGCATGCTATCTTGATACAAACATACAATGTGTACTGATCAAATCAGGGTAACTGGGATAGTCCTCATCTCAAACATTTACCATTTATTTGTGTTAGGAACATTCCAATTCCATGCTTGCATTTATTTTACCTGCACCTTATAAATATCTTGTACATTCTGTCTCACATGAATTAGAAACTTTCCTTCATCTCCCACCCTCAGCTCCAGCTCCGGGCCTGTCTCTCCTCTATTGCCTGCTAAGCTTCTGGGGAGGAAAAATACTCCACATTTTCACATACACTCTCAGGTCTCTAGGGGAAATGTAACCCATTCGTAATTTGTTTTTTTTCTTTGGCTCCTCTGCTTTGCCATGCATTTTACCACTTTCTCTTAGTTTTTTCTTTGACATTTCTAATAATTCTATTTCCACTGCCTTGTGAGATCTTCTTCCTTCAGCTCTTATTTAAATATTGGTGTATTCAGACTCCCACCTCTTGTTGCCTGATGTTTCTACATTTCCTCACATTTCTCAGAGCTTCAACAAGCATACGTGTGCAATGGACAGCAAAATCATCCTCTCTTCTTCTGACCTTTCATTTGAGCTTCAGACTTGTATAATAAACTTACTCAAATACACATACACATGTACTTGGTGACTTCCTAGCAGGTTTATTGTATGAACTAAACTCTGCAGGAGACAATCAGAAAAAGGCTCTATTTTCCCCGTTTTCTTATCAAACACTCTCTAAACTCATTCTTTTCTCTTACATCTAGACTATCACTTCTTTGAGTCCTTACTCTCAATTTCAGTTATTTAAATGTCCTCTTGATTTGTCTGGGAGTTCATTTCCTTCTACATCTCAGGCCTGCAATGGAGAAGAGTGGTGCAGTGAAAACCCTTCCACTCTTAATTTCTCTAAGTGGTTATCAGACGTTAGCATGAATCAGATCCACCTGGAGGAATTTTTGAGCAGGTTGCTTTGCCTCTCCCTGGGTATTTCTGATTTGGTAGGGTCTTATGGGTCTGAGAATTTGATTTCTACAAGTTCTTTGCTGCCGCTTCTTCTCCAGAATTATATTTATAAAATCACTTCTCTAATCCTACCTTCCCTTGCTGGCTTTTATTGGGTTGCTGGGGGTAGAAGGAAGATAAGAGATATTAAAAACCTAATCAGATTATTAAACTTGGAATTTGGTGTCAACATACGCAGGGTGGTAAAGAAACAATTTTTCGTTCTTTCTCTTACGAGTTTCTGTGTGTTCCACAGAGGTCCTCCTGATGGGACTTGTACCTGTAATTCCCTTGACATTCACCTACTCCCCTTTTGACCACCCCTCACAGCCACTGGTCTGCAGGTAATCACCTCTCTGATGGAAACCCTTTACCTCTTTCGGGGCTACTGTTAAGATGACCCTAGGCCAACTAACTTCAGAATTCTAATAAAGTCCCAGACACATGGTATTTGCCCTGCCTTCAGGATAAATAAGGTTTTTTCCATCACTGGCCTTTCTTCTTTTTTTATTTTGATATTTCAGATATACATAATTCAAGTGTTTTATTCTTCTTACTTATTCTGGAGGAGTCAAATGCTAGAACCCAAGTCCCTCCAGCTTCATAAAATTCATAATAGGCTCTCCAAACAATTTCCGTGAAGCCCCACTCACCTGACTTGAGGTCATCTTTCTCCATCGGGTGGAAAAAGCAAATGTCATGGAATTCCAACAATGATCTACTTTAAAAGAACAATTTCAAAAAAATCATCTTCTCAAATTCTCATTTCCTGTTCTATACAATACCCAACTCCCCTTTATGACAACAATAAGAACAAAGGGGAGAAATGGGCTAATCCTGGCAACATCTTATTGCAATCTCTTAATATCTTACAGAAGTATCTAGAGCCTTGTTTTAGGATGTGGAGTGCATGGAAACAATTTTTCTTGGCCTTTGAGTCTTTGCAAAAATTCTGAAACAGAAATAGCCCATTTTGACCTCCTATCACACCTACCATGTGCCAGAAAATGTGTTACACTCCAATAAAAAGATGTATAAAGTAGCCCTTGATTATTAAGACTTTAAGTTTAGCAGGTTTAAACCAATCTACATGAAGTAAAATGTTATAGGTGCTCTGATAGAAATTTAGGGAACATCTGGACATAAAGAGCATAGTGCACATTTTCCTGGGACTTTATAACCCACCAGAGCTATGCTAGACACTTTCAGCCAGAAGGCTAAAACTGAATCCACTTTTATTCCCTTCAGACCTGCTGGTCCTCCTGGGTTCCTTGCCTCTGACAAATGCCCCACGTCTCACATAGTCACTTAAGGTGAAACCCATTCTATGTAACTTTCCTTCTTTAGCCCTCTGTAAGTAATCAATATGTCTTTTTTTTTTTTTTTTTTTTTTTTTGAGACGGAGTTTCGCTCTTGCTACCCAGGCTGGAGTGCAATGGCACGATCTCAGCTCAGCTCACCGCAACCTCTGCCTCCTGGGTTCAGGCAATTCTCCTGCCTCAGCCTCCTTAGTAGCTGGGCTTACAGGCACGCACCACCATGCCCAGCTAACTTTTTGTATTTTTAGTAGAGATGGGGTTTCACCATGTTGACCACGATGGTCTCGATTTCTTGACTTGGGATTCACCCGCCTCGGCCTCCCAAAGTGCTGGGATTACAGGCGTGAGCCACCGCGCCGGCCAATCAATATGTCTTTAAAGACAACACAAGATATTTAATCTATCCTCCTCTACTCTCTCATTATCACCATTTATCTTTGTCATGCTGAAAGAAATTATCTTAAGTTGGTTGTGAAATTTGAGTAAATATTTTTAACTCGAGTCCCCCAGTTCCAATTATTTTTTGGCTAGAACTAGAATAAAGTGTTTAAATCCCATGTATAACCATTCCATTGACCCATCACTTCCATAAAATCTCCAATTTCTTGATTGTGACATAAAAGACGCTTGGTGGCCTGACAGCTACCTACCTATCTTTAGTCTTAGCCTTCACTACCTCTGTCCTCATACTTTTCTCTCTCATAATATGCTGTCATGCTGCTTCTGGTCTACATGGTTCTATTCACACTATTCCTTCTTTGTAGAAAATCTTCTTACATCACTCACTTAATTATTGCCTAATTGGATAGCTTAACCACCATCTCACATAGCTAACTCATGTGGAACACTGTGGCTGGACTAGTTGCTTACTCCCCTCCCAGACCATGGCACAGTGTATAGTTCTACAATATCAGACTTACCAGTGCCCATCTAAAAGTAAAATTCAAAGAGTCCATCCTTTTTTTTTTCAGTTTAATTTTTAAAATTATACTTTAAAAAAATTGAGATGATTGTAGATTTGCATGCATTTGTGAAAAGTACATCAAGATTCTATGTACTCTTTGCCTGATTTCCCTAATGGTAACATCCTGCAAATATATATAGTACAATATCACAACCAAGATATTAACATGTATCTTACAGGACTTATTGAAATTTCCCCAGTATTATTTGTACTGGTATGTGTATATTTATTTCTATGCTATTTTATCACACGTTTAGGTTCATGTGTTTATAACCACAGTCAGGATGTAGAGCAGTTGAACGCCATAAGAATCTTTTGTGTTTGCCTTTTTATAATCACATCTGTTTACCTCATTCACCATTCACTTTCTCTTAATGTCCTTTTACCATTATAGAATCCTATCTAGAAAACAACCTTACATTCAATCATCATTTTCTCTTTAGCCTCTTGTTACCTGGATATTTACTCAGTATTTCCTTACTTTTAAAGATGCTGAAAGTTTTGTAGGATGTCCCTCATTTTTTTTTCTACTGCTAGGACTAGGGATGTGGGTTTGGGGGAATACAATTTTAAAGGTGTGATTGTCTTCTTATTGCAAGGTATCCAAGGTATGTGTTATAAACGTGACATTTTGTTTCTGGTGGTAGTAACCCTGATGACTTCATTAAGGTAATGTTTGCCAAACTTCTCCACTATAAACTACTTTTTCATCCCTTTTTAAATTTTAATCTTTGAAGTCACTAAGTGCAGTCTATACTCAAGAAAGGGAGAAAATATACTCCCCTTCATGGAAAGTTTTTATAAAAACTGTACAGAATTCTTTTTTATAAATTTGTCTCTTCATTTCAGTTTACTTATTTATTCAATTAATTGTTTATATAGCATGGAGTTGTGGATACTTATTTTACAATTTAGTTGTAATTCAATACTGCTTTTTTTTTGTTGCTCAGCTGTTCCAGCTTTAGCCATTGGAAGCTCTTTCCAGTTAGCTCTGCCATCTCCTTGGCATGCCCTGATTCTATTTTTAGCATTTTCTTATTGACCGTCACTACAAATTGCCCCAGACTCATTTTCTATTTTTCCTGCCCCAACCCTAGAATCAGTCATTTCTGCAAATTTCTGTTTCTCTATTGAGTTGACTTTGCACTTTTGGAAAAATCAGTTAATTATGTTAGTATTTCTCAATTCTGTCCCATTGATATGTGTTTCTATTATTACTATACTGTCTTCATTACTGTAACTTCCCAGTAAGTCTTGAAATAAAGTTATGTTGCTCTTCCAGCTTTATTTTTCTTTCTCAGAATTATTATGTCTATTCTGGTATCTTTGTCTCTCAATATAAATTTTAGAATCAACTTCTCATTTGTTAACATCTACAGTTAGGTTTTCTTTTTATTTTTTCTGGTTATTTCCATTTATCTATTTACACATTTTTGCTTAGAAAACGCTCCTATACTTACTGTCTTAAAACTATAATTTATTTACCTCACTGTTCTGTATTCAGCACTCGGGGTTGGGCTTAGCTGGGCAGTCTGGTCTCACTGACATTTGCAGAGGACAGCTCTTCTCCTAATGACTGGATAACTGGTGGCTGGAGCAACAGATAGTTGCAAAGGGGAAGATAATTACATATGTTCTTTCATTTTTCAGTAGATTAGCTTAGTCTGGGATTAGTCACATGATAGTAAGAAAGCTTTTGTCATACATAGGCTAGAAAGTTGCTTCCTTTGCATTTCTATTGGTTAAGTCCACTTGGTCCAAACTCTATAGCTAACTCTTGGCCAAAGTAGGATTTGCAATACTGTACCTTATTTATTCATTTAGGATTGCAGAAATTTGTTAGAATTAAAAGACATTGTTTAATTAATTTTCTGTGCCGTGAGACTCCATCAGGCTGTTTACAAAGACTACTGGGAGGCTGATGATCACCGGATCCCAAAAGTTTGAGGCTGTAGTGATTCCCCAAAAGCCACTGCACTCCAGCCTGGGTGACAGAGCAAGACCCTCCCTCAAAAATAAATAAATAAATAAATAAATAAATAAATAAATAAATAAATAAATAAATAAATAAATACTTTTAGCCACATTTCCAGATTTCAATTTAAATGGTACTTGGAGAATGCGGAATATCAGATCTTTCATTGTCATCAAATAATTAGTGGAATTCTGTACTTTAATCTCCAGTTCAGTGCACTTCCCACAAAACTATGTTCTCTTTACATCGTGGAAAGCTTTTTAGGAAGATTTTGTTTAGAAAGCACCCATATCTCACCTTGATAAATATATTTTTCTGGCTCTGAACCAGCAGGCAGAATATAAATTTATACTTTGTATTTACTAGTGATAAGGCAGAGAATTGTCAAAATATATTAATAGGGCTTTTAATAGCTAGTAATGCCGTCTACTGCTTTATAGTAAAAAATATTCATGTTTTGGCTCACTTCTCTTGCTGGGGTTTATAAGGAAGAGAAGGACGTTTATTATTCTCATTTTTCAGATGAGAATAAAACGAGGCTCAGAAAAGCTGAAATTTAAGCAGAGTTCCATTGCTAGCAATTAATAGCGTCTGGACTTAAGTTTATGAAGTAAGGTCTTTTATTTGTTTCTTAATTAAATATGTGTAAATCTTAGGGGAAAAGTTGACTAAAATTTTACTAAATAATAGAACAACAAGAAAAAATAAATGATATTTAAGATGTCATTCTTGTTACGTCAAGCTTTGTTATGCTTATGGTAAAGTGTAATGGTTCAGGAACTGCTTGCAAGAAACTGCCTAGATGGTGGTGGGGAGGAGAGTATATAGATGAATTATCAGTCCCTATTCCCAAAACATTTGCTTCTTTAAGTCTCTAGTGGCCTAGAATTTTTTGGACAAAATTCTTCTTATGCATAATTTCAGTCTGAAAAGAACCGGTAACAGGGCCCCAAAAGTTAGAGGCATCTAAGGTTATGTATGTGTGGGTATGCCTATGTGAGGGTATGTAAAGGCACAGTTCCTTCAATTTTATGTGAGTTTTCATGTGTATGTGTCTTTGTGCTCATGATTAATGTTGGGAAGAACTGCTGCCTGGTAATCATTCCTTATTGGTGTGAATGAAATTACATGAAAAAATACTCCAGATATGAACCATTATTCTTGAATTTTCTCTAGGTAATTTTTAGAAATTATATCCACTCAGTAATACACTTCTTACCCCTGACATTTTGTAAGATCAATACTTTTACATCAACTACATCTTTTAAGGATGTAGTATATTTCTCCAAGCATCTTAAACGTGGGCACATATGTTATATGCAGACAGACGTTTTACTATAATGGTGCTGAAAATGGATTGTGAGTTCAGATTGATTTTTCTCATATTAGTTGTTTAAAATGGCTTTTCTAAAGCAGACATATAATGGCATGATTTTCCCCTCCAAAATATCAAGGAGAAAAATATTTAAAAGGCAATGATATGAGACATTTGGAAAGAATTGTCTCATATTTATCCTCCTTTAAGTGGCCCTTGGGACAATTTTGCTTAAAAATGTTAATGTGTTTTATGAGTTTTGATTTATAGGTATTTTTAACATTAAGCCTTTAAGGTGTCAGCTCAACTAATTGTGCTGCCTCGCTCTTTCTAAAAGCATGAAGGCTGCTGGTTATACCTTAAGGGGACTGACAATAAAATGAGTAGGAGTCAGGTTTGTTAATAAGGTTTGATCTGAAATAGAAAAGAGAGAGCTATAATAATGTTTTGAATTTGAATAACACGTTAGCTAAGAGCAATGAAAAGAAACATTAATTCAAACAGAAGGGAAATCAGCTAAAATCACGTTATACTTAGCAGTCACAGATTCACTGAGGGACTGCAATGGGCAACAACAGCACATCACTATCTCATGTAGACTTTTGAAGCATCTGATGGAGACGGTATTGACTCTCCCCCACATAATTTGTTCCCCATCCTTACAATCACTGTCATTTCAAGAGGAGTGGAAAAGTAATTTGTAAACTGGACTGTAAACTCAAAGGTAAAAGAATGTCTGGATCAACAGAGAAAAACACATTCATCCCTTTTGTGTATGAAACTCTTGCAAAACAGAATCTTGTACTTAGTGGCACGCACAGCCTCAGTAAATGTTAAGAGCAGTGATTATAGAGGCCATGTTCTCAGACTTTCATGTAATAAATCTGAAAAATCAACAACAAAAATAAGCCTAATATTAAATAAACAGAAGTGTAAAATGTAAATCACATCTAAATTAAAAAGACATCTTTTAAGACAACATATCAGAGCTCCTGATAAAAATGAGTATTTGTTCAAATATTTTCCTTTTTTAGAAATAATACAAAATGTGTTATTGTTTAGCTATAAAATCGACACCCTATTGTCAAAATTGAAAGAGTTAGAGGAGCAAGATCAAAAAAACTCAAAACCTAGCAGAAGACAAGAAACAACTAAGATCAGATCAGAACTGAAGGAGATAGAGACACAAAACATCCTTCAAAAAATCAGTAAATCCAGGAGTTGGTTTTTTGAAAAGATCAAAAAAATAGACCACTAGCCAGATTAATAAAAAAGAAAAAAAGAGAATAATCAAATAGATACAATGAAAAGTGATAAAGGGGATATCACCACAGATTCCACAGAAATACAAACTACCATCAGAGATTACTACAAACAACTCTATGCACATAAACCAGTAAACCTGGAAGAAATGGATAAATTCCTGGACACTTGCATCCTCCCAAGCCTAAACCAGGAAGAAGTGGAAACCCTGAATAGACCAATTACAAGGACTGAAGTTGAGGCAGCAATTAATAGCCTACCCAACAAAAAAAGCCCAGGTCCAGAAGGGTTCACAGATGAATCCTCCCAGACATACAAAGAGGAGCTGGTACCACTCTTTCTGAAACTATTACAAACAATCCAAAAAGAGGGAATCCTTCCCAAATCATTTTATGAGACCAACATCATCCTGATACCAAAACCCAGCAGACACTCAACAAGAAAAGAAAACTTCAGGCCAATATCCATGGTGAATATAGATGCAAAATTCTTCAATAAAATATTGGCAAACCGATTGCAATAGCAATTGCAACCAATTGCAGCATTAAAAAGCTTGTCCATCACGATCAAGTAGGCTTCATCCCAGAGATGCAAGGCTGGTTCAACATATGCAAGATAAACGTAATTCACCATATAAACGGAACCAAAGACAGAAACTACATGATTATCTCAATAAATGCAGAAAAAGCCTTTGAAAAAATTCAACAGCCTTTTATGCTAAAAACTCTCAATAAACTAGATATTGATGGAACATATTGCAAATAATAAAAGCTATTTACAACAAAGCCCATATCATACTGAATGGGCAAAAACTGGAAGCATGCCCATTGAAATCTGGCACTAGGCAAGGATACCCTCTCTTACTACTCCTATTCAATGTAGTATTGGAAGTTCTAGCCAGAGCGATCAGGCAAGAAAAACAAATGAAGGCCTTTAATTAGAAAAGGAGGAAGTGAAATTGTCTCTATTTGCAGATGACATGATTGTATATTTAGAAGACCCCATTGTCTTAGCCCAAAATCTCCTTAAACTGTTAAGCAACTTCAGCAAAGTCTCAGGATACAAAATCAATGTCCAAAAATCACAAGCATTCCTATACACCAGTAACAAACAGAGAGCCAAATAAAGAACGAACTGTCATTCACAATTGCTACAAAGAGAATAAAATACCTAGGAATACAACTAACTAAGGTTGTAAAAGACCTCTTCAAGGAGAAGTACAAAGCACTGCTCAACGAAATGAGAGTAGACAAAAACAGATGGAGAAACATGCCATGCTCATGATTAGGAAGAATAAATATCATGAAAATGTCCATACTGCCCAAAGTAATTTACAGATTCAACCTTATGCCCATCAAGCTATGAATGACTTTCTTCACAGAACTAAAAAAAAAAAAAAATCACCTTAAACTTCATATGGAACCAAAAGAGAGCCCGCATAGCCAAGTCAATTTTAAGCAAAAAGAACACAGTGGGAGGCATCACACTGCCTGACTTCAAACTATCCTACAAGGCTGCAGTAATCAAAACAGCACAGAACTGGTACCAAACCAGAGACATAGACCAATGGAACAGAACAAAGGAACAAAGGCATTAGAGGCAATGCCACACATCTACAACCATCTGATCTTTGACAAAGTCACAAAAACAAGCAATGGGGAAAGGATTCCCTGTTAAATAAATGGTGTAGGGAAAACTGGCTAGCAGTGTGCAGAAAACAGAAACTGGACCCCTTCCTGACACCTTACTCTAAAATTAACTCCAGATGGATTAAAGACTTAAACATAAGACCTAACACCATAAAAATCCTAGAAGGAAATCTAGGTAAAACCATTCAGGTCATAGGCATAGGCAATGACTTCATGACTAAAATACCAAGAGCATTGGCAACAAAAGTCAAAATATACAAATGCGACCTAATTAAACTACAGAGCTTCTGCACAGCAAAAGAAACAATCATTACAGTGAATCAGCAGTCAACAGAATGGGAAAAAATTTTTGAAATCTACCCATCTGACAAAGAACTACAAGAACTACAGAATCTACAAAGAACTAAAACAGCTTTACAAGCAAAAGAAAACAAGCCCATTCAAAAGTGTGCGAAGGATATGAACAGACACTTTACAAAAGAAGACATATATGAGGCCAATAAACATATGAAAAAATGCTCATAATCACTGGTCATTAGAGAAATGCAAATCAAAACTACATTGAGATACCACCTCATGCCAGCTAGAATGGCAATCATTAAAAAATCTGGAGACATCAGATGCCGGAGAGGATGTGGAGAAATAGGAACACTTTTACATTGTTGGTGGGAGTATAAATTAGTTCAACCAGTGTGGAAGACATTGTGGCAGTTGCTCAAAGATCTAGAAATAGAAATTCCATTTGACCCAGCAATCTCATTACTGGGTATATACCCAAAGGATTATTAATCTTTCTATTATAAAGACACATGCTCACCTATGTTCATTGTGGCACTGTTTACAATAGCAAAGACCTGGAACCAACCCAAATGCCCATCAATGATAGACTGAACCAGGAAAATGTGGCACATATACGGCATGGAATACTACACAGCCATAAAAAATGATGAGTTCATGTTCTTTGTAGGGACATGGATGAATCTGGAAACCATTGTTGTCAGCAAACTGACACAAGAACAGAAAATAAAACACTGCATGTTCTCACTCATAGGTGGGTGTTGAACAATGAGAACACATGAACACAGGGAGGGGAGCATCACACACTGGGGTCTGTGGGGTGAAACTAGGGGAGGGACAGAGCGGGGTGGGGAGTTGGGGAGGGATATCAAGGGGAAAAATGCCAGATATAGGTGACATGGAGGAAGGCAGCAAACCACATTTCCATGTATGTACCTATGCAACATTCTTGCATGTTCTTCACACGTACCCCAAAATCTAAAACGCAGTAAAATATATATTTTAAAAAAAGAATGTATATTATAAGCTGAAAAAAATAGAAAAGAAACAACAAAATAAACTAAAAATATTGAGTTGAATGAGTATGATAAAAGCTAAGATTAGCTTCAAAGTAGGAAATAAACTAATACAAAATTCTAATAGAGTCGATTGCTCTTTCCTTAGAAAGTGTTATTAAGAAAGAGAGAAAAAAAGAATACATGTCACCCGAGGATTGAGAAAATGGATAGGACTACAAACACAAAAGTGATTTCAAGTACTATAAGTGTTAGTTGGTGCAAATGTATGACATCTTAGATGACTCCCCAGCAAAATATATATTATAATAACTGGCTTAAAAAGAGATTTAGAAAATGAACATTTCAAAACGTTAAAAGAAAAGATTTTCAAAGTCAAAGTAGTATTACTTATGAATTTTAACAAACATTTAAGAGACAAATAAACTTTTCATGCTTTAGAAAGTTTCATAACAGGATGTCATGGAAAATCTCTCAGTTTATTTTATAGTGCTGGCCTAATCCTATTACAAAAACTTCATTTAAAAATTATGCATGTACACACACACACACACACACAGATAATAACTGAAATGCAGTTTTGAAAATACATGCCTGAATAAATGAATACATACAATAAAGGAAAGGCATCATATTGTAAAAATTGTCATCTTGTTATATAAATTATTCATCTAATTATACGCCAACCAGAATTAAAATGAACATTTGTAAAATAACAAATTATTCTAAAGTTCATAAGGAAAAATAGTATGAAATTGCTAAAAATAATAATAATAAAACAATAGTGAAGAGGTATCAGCCTGTTGGCTGCCAAGCTACTTTAATCAGAATAGTGTGATATTTGTATAGTAAACATCTAAAATGTCAGTGGAAAAACAGAAAGTAAAGAAATTGGTTGAAGTATTTATGTGGAAATAATAATATAATACTATGACCAAAGAACTAGGAGCCAAGTCTGTTTCAAAAATGATTCTAGGGTGCCCAATAATCTATTAAAATATATGTATATATATATGTATTTTCACTTTTTAACATGCAAAGATAAATTTTGGATGTATTATAGTTCTAAATGTAAAGTTAAAATAAGTATTAACATATTGGGAAAATGTGTAAGAATTTTTGTATTATCTGGAGGTGGCAAAAACCTATTTAAACAATTTAGGTAAGCTCAAATCGTAAATCAAAATTCTCACAGAATAAATTACATAATATGAAAAATATTATTTTGTAAATGATAGAATAAACAAAGATAATAGGCTAATTCTAAACCAAACCTTACTGTTAAACTTAACCTGACTCACAAATTATAATAAAATTTTAAATCTATATCAGATCATATAAGGCCCTATATAGTCTGACCATGGTTACTCATGGATATCTCTAATATATAAAATATTGCTACTAGTTGCATCGTAATTAAAAATAAAAATAGCCATTTATTTATTTCCTGAAAGTACATTTACCAAATAATCTATAAAAGTAATGACAGGCAGGTTGTAGGTTAAAAACTATAGAGAACTCTTAAGGGGTTTTGAAAATAGTGTCAACACTATGGTTTAGAGTTTAAATATATTATGAAAAGTTATTATTTGAGGTCCTTTATTTTTACCCTGAGTACTAATACTTTCAAAGTAAAATGATGTTTTTCTTCTTCTAAAATAGATTTTTTAAATAACCTTTCATTTTGAGATAATTTTAGACCTACCTGTTATAAGAAATAACAAAGAGATTCCATGCACTGCTTACCCACTTCCCACAGTGGTTATTCATATTTTTTTCATTTAAAATTTCCATTTGTTTCTTCCTCATATGTGCTGTTTCCTTAATGAGAGTTTCCATATTTTTTCTTTTTAAATCTGTTATTTATTTATTTTATTGTACTTTAGGGGTACATGTGCAGATCCTGCAGGGTTGTTGCATAGGTACTTACATGGCAAGGTGGTTTGCTGCCTCCATCCTCCCAACACCTATATCTGGCATTTCTCCCCATGTTATCCCTCCCCAACCTCCCAACCCCCACTGTCCCTTCCCTATTCTCCCCCAACAGACCCCAGTGTGTGATGCTTCCCTCCCTATGTCCATGTGTTCTCATTGCACAACACCCACCTATGAGTGAGAACATGTGGTGTTTGATTTTCTATTCTTGTATCATTTTGCTGAGAATGATGGTTTTCAGATTCATCCATGTCCCTACAAAGGACATGAACTCATTGTTTTTTATGGCTGTGTAGTATTCCATGCTATATATGTGTCACATTTTCCTGGTCCAGTCTATCATTGATGGGCATTTCGGTTGGTTCCAAATCTTTGCTATTGTAAACAGTGCCACAATGAACATACGTGTGCATGTGTTTTTATAACAGAAAGATTTATAATCCTTTGAGTATATACCCAGTAATGGGATTGCTGGTCAAATGGAATTTCTATTTCTAGATCCTTGAGCAATTGCCACACTGTCTTCCACAATGGTTAAACTAATTTACACTCCCACCAACAATGTAAAAGTATTCCTATTTCTCCACATCCTCTCCAGCATCTGTTGTCTCCAGATTTTTTTATGATAGCCATTCTTATTTATTTATTTATTTATTTATTTATTTTTAAGACAGAGTCTCACTCTGTCACCCAGGCTGTATGGAGTTCAGTGGCTTGATCGTGGCTCATTGCAACCTTGGCTTCTTGGGTTCAAGGAATTCTGATGCCTCAGCCTCCCAATGCAGCTGAGATTACAGGCATGCACCACAGCAACTGACTAGTTTTTGTAATACTGGTAGAGATGGGTTTTCACCATGTCGGCCAGGCTGTTCCAAACACCTGGCCTCAAGCATTCTGCCCACCTTGGTCTCCCAAAGTTCTGAGATTGAAGGCATGAGTCACTGTACCCAGCCTTTCCAAATTTTCTTTTTTCTCTTCTCAGTCTTTGCTGATGTTGGTTAGGGTGAGGCAAGTGGTGTACCTAGCAGAGATCTAGGAAATATATATTGCACACTTAAAAATGCTCACAGAAAGAGTTTAATAAAGGATATTTTACGACTTTATAGACACACTTATGGTAGATGAAGAAGTAAGATGAAGTATATGGTTTGGCAATAGCTGGCAGCCTCTGCCTTTCCTAGGACTGAAAATGGCAGGACTTGCATCTATAGGAGGGTAGTGCCCAACTCCAGCTGTGGTTTGTAGTAAAGGAACCAGCCACTGGTAACCACAAGCTAATAGAGAGATTTAAATGCAATGGCAGTTATCTGTGCACACCTACCCTCTCTCATTGGAGTTTTCTACTGAACAAATGTAACTGTAAGTCTTGAAAAGAACCTGCTGCAGAACAGAAAAGTCAATTACTGGCACAGAGAATAGGATTAAGATGGTTGGAGAGTGAATCTCAAGGGCCAAGTGCAAAATATGAAGCAAAGAGGGGATTCCATACAGTAAAGGGGAGATCAAATGAAGCGCATTTTAGTGAGAAGGTTATCCTATCTAGAGAAGAATTCAAATGAGACAGACATTGGATATAAAACGAGATCATGTAGCACTGCAAAGGCAGCATCAGCAGTCTCAGCTGATGGAATGTAAGCAATTCACAGGTTATGAAATGGCTAAAAAGCACATATAGGTAGTAAAAGAGATGACATAGCAAAGCTTAAAATATTCAGTTCTCTATTTTTAATGAAGAAAATGCTTTCCACTATAAGGCAAAAGAATAAAAGGTAAGTGCAATTTAGCATAGTAAAATGTAGTAATTTACATTAAAGGTGTTTAATTACAACAGAAGATAGTGGAATGGTTGGGAAGATTGGACATTTTGTAGAGATGAATCCATTTTAGTGAAGATAAAATCCAGATTGACATGCTGAGTATGTGTCATTTTATTTGGAGGATTTGTGTGAGTGTGGCATTTTTTTCTCATTTACATGAACAAGCTGTAGTGAAAATAAAAAGTCTCAACCAGAAATTTGCCTTCCAAAGCACGACTATAACCATCTAATCACGACCCTTTTCCTTTCCAATACAATTAGGGTCATTAGAACTACATCTTCTTAAGAGGGAAAGAAACACCCAATAACATCTTGGCAGGTGCTGCATAATCATGCCTCAAATGACTTTCTGAAGATAAAAAGAAAGTGGTATTTGCTTGCATAACTGAACATATCTGCCTGAGTTGTTTTCCTACAGATGTTATCCTGGGAATAGAAACAAAATTGTTCATTCTCTAGCAGCCTTCAAGAAGCACTGTGATCTAGGGCAGCACGGAGTCAGCAATGAGAGACAGAATGGCATTCACAATTCTGGAAGAAAACACAGGAGTAGAATATGCACAAAATGGCTGTTTGGTCTCAAGACTGAATGAATTATTATCTGGCTATGCTGGATGTTCTAATTCCTTTTTCTCATAGGACTGTAAGTAGATACATATGCTGACTAACTACATATGTGGATAACACTGCCAAATGCCAGTTTTTGCTAATAGTGTTTGTATTAAGCTCTCTACACTTTTTAGGCTGGCACTATTTGTGACCAGAAGCATCTTCTAAATTATAAATCCTTGAGAGCAGTGACTGTCTATTACTCAATTTTGTATTTGCAACTTGATCCTAGTGCATATGCAAAATCATAAATGCTTTTGACTTTAAAGATCTCTTATATTCAAGCTATAGTTACGACTCAAGACAGCTTAAGAGTAGGGATTATAAAAGACCAATGCCTAATTATGGTTTGTTTTTATTTAATACAATTTCTGAAATAAACTGAATAAAAAATGAATTTTTAGGTTTATGTATGTATTTCTTGAACTTAACTTTGTTTTACGCCAAATATTAAAGAGAGTTCACACCAGTTCCAGGAAGTGTGGAAATAGGACTACACTACACACATACCACCACTTTCCCCCAACTTCTTGGCAGGTATTAAAACTTCAACTTGGGGCTTTTCTATTGAGTCCAAACACAGAGTTATACAATTTTTAATGTCATACTCTAGACTTAGGGTCCCCAGACCTTGGACCATGGACCCTTACTAGTCAGTAGCCTGTTGGGAACCAGGCTGTACAGCAGGAGGTCAGTGGCAGGTGATCAAGCATTACCACCTGAGCTCTGCCTCTTGTCAGATGAGTGGCAGCGCTGGATTCGAATAGCACTGTGAACCCTATTGTAACCTGCACATGCAAGGGATCTTGGCCAGGTGCTCCTTATGAGAATCTAACCAATGCCTGAAAGTCTGAGGTGGAACAATTTCACGCTGAAAACATTTCCCCCTCTCCATCCTTAGGAAAATTGTCTTCCAGGAAACCAGTCTTTTGTGCCAAAAACTTTGGGTACCACTGTTCTAGACAGGCACTCCCGATAAATCTGTGTTGAAAACTATATGGAACCTGATTGTTGTCCTGGGTTCAAAGACATGCTGAAGTGTATCATGTAATGAAACATACAGACCACACACACACATACACACACACACACACACACACGTACAACCATCTATATACTCTTATTCTTGCAAACTACAACTAAATTCTACTATACTTGACCAAAACTATATACTATAATTAACGAAACTATACTCCAGTTAAATTATTCAAGGATTGTACTCAACCTAACTAAACTACTTAAATCAGGCAAAATAAATAATGAAATACATATATTTCATTATTAGCATACTGTGCTTTTGAAACTAATATTGTATTTTGAATTTTTTTCAGCTGAAGCTATTTATTTACTATATGAGCCTATTCTGCCTTATTGATGCATTTTATTCCTGTTTGGTAATAACTTCTAGCATAGACAAACACACTTATCCTTGCAACAAACATTTATAGAGTGCCTATTATGGATTAGGCCTTATGCTAGGAAATGAAGTTTTCCAAAGGACAAGTTAGCTCTGAAGAAACAAGATTTAGATTCCATATTGCAGTTAGCCAGTTTGGTTTTTGTTACTATACTATCTGTGTATTTATCCATGCTTATATTTTATAACTAGTAAGAAATGATAAGTCAATTTATTACATTTCTGTGTATTGCTATTTTATACTAATTTTCAGACAAATTTGTTCAATAAAATTAGAAAATTGAAAGAGTGATTCATGAGTGAACATAGTGAGTTTCAAGAAGGTATATTCAATATTTTAACTAATCTGTCATTAGTTTACTTTCCTCAAATTTAAATGACATTTAAATGGGTGCAGTGGCTTAGATATCACACTGATATTGACTTCAGTGGACTCCGATTGAAGCAGGGTCTCAAGATTTGACAAGATGAAGTCAGGTGTCTAGTACTCATTGGCTTATTTTGCTTGGAAATACCTCCTTGCCAACAGGTAGAAAGGAGTATGGTAAAGATTCCGGGCTTTGAAAGAGAAGATTATGCATAGCTTTTAACAGGGCAAGGCTCCAGCAAAGTAGCCTGAGGTTGAAATTTGGGCCCCAGAATCAATGGGTAATGAGTCAACTGATAAAGAAGCGAAGAAAGTCCTACTTGTATAATAGAGATACAAAACTCATGTTGTGTGTCCAAAGTGTCCAGCCAGGCCCTTTGGCAGATAAAAAGCAACAGGATCATTTCTATCCCCCACTCGTTTGTGGAGTTTCCTCTCCCAATGCTCTTCCTGCCCTCGATGATTGGCTTCTGCCCTAGGTGATTGTACTAGTGTGTCCAGGAGAAATTAAGTGTGAACTCCATTGTAGAAGATGGGAAATAATATGGCTTGTTAGAATAGAGGAATACAAATTGAGATACTTTATATTTTAAATACATTTGCTGTTTTTTTTCTAACCTTTAGCACTCCTCGTTGGTTCTCATTTGCCTTCCAGAACAGAAATAAAATGGTATTTTCTCTTACATTTTGCATAAACATATATTTTGTTTAGCTGTGGGATTACATTTCAATATGCTGTTAAATTTGTGTCTAGTCTATTTTCCTTCAAGTTGTTTTCATTTCTCTGCATGGCCAAGAATAACCTACAATATACTCAAGAATATACTCCACTTCTCTAGTTCAACACAATATGCATTTATTTACCCTTACTTTTATTATTTTAGACTCCACTAAGATATAAAAATAGTTAATTTGATATTCATGTGTGTTCATACATTTATATCAAGGCTTTGAAATCTTTTGAATTCATTGTATGAATTTGGAAAGAGTGTGTAATCAATATTCATCAGAATCCATGTTCTGTTGGGTTCACTCTTTGCTCTTGATGGATCTTTATGTGTATTATGAGAAGTATAATCATTAGCAGGGTGGCTATTTTATAATTAATTAGACATAATTTCTTTCTTTCAGAAATAGATATTCCAGGAAGAAAGATAAAGTTAATATGCGAATAACTATGACAGAACATGAAATAAGTGATTCATAAGGTGCATGAAGAGCATATGATTGAAGTTCAGGAAAGAAAGAGATCTGATTGAGCAGAAAGAACTTTGTTTACTAGGTTACATTTTGTTTGGCTCTCACATAATGAGAAAATTTTTTAAATATATATATGTGCTTGGAAACTTCTTTATTCTTAAGTTTTAAGAGATAACATTGTTACATTTTGGGCAATTATTAGTTAATAGTTCATTAATATATTTTAAAACAAAATATTATACAATCAAAGAAATTAAAACAAATGCCTGAAAGCAATCTCTCACATAGAAGAAATAATAATTTGTCTTAAAAGTTACAATATACCAAAACGCCTAAAGTTTTTTAAATATAGTACTCTCTGATGTGTGTGGAGCTTGGGCTGCAATTTCATGGGCTTTAGGCTACCTAAAAACATCACAATGTCCTGTTAAAAAAAGTCACAATGACTCTTATAAGCTTCACTTTCCTCTTACAGAAAAGCACTGATAGCATTTGCCATCAACTCACATAATGAAATTTCAGTAGCAATCTTCATCGTGATACATTTTATTTCAGGTAAAATAATAGGTTTATCATGATTTGGAGTGCACATGTAGTACTAAATTCTAGAACGTAAAACCACTATGAATGAATCCTTTGGGTTCAGTTCTGCTTAAATCATTGATCAGGTCAGGTGTGCGGTGGCTTATACCTCTAATTTGAGTATTTTGGGAGGTCGAGGTGGGTAGATTGCCTGAGCTGAGGAATTTGAGACCAGCCTGAGCAACATGGTGAAACCCCATCTCCACCAAAACTAGAAACATTACCTGAGTGTGGTGGCCCAAGTCTGTGGTCCCAGCTACTTGGGAGGCTGAGGTGGGAGAATCACTGGATCCCAGGAAGTAAAGGTTTCAATGAGCCCAGATTAAGCCAATGCACCCAGCCTGGGCAACAGAGCGAGATTCTGTCTCAATCAATCAATCAATCATTTATGGAAGTCCCTCCTGCCTGGTAACTTAGTAATTCCTCCCATGCATTTTTAGGTAGATTTTCCTAATAATATTTCTTTTATACAGCCACACCCTGACCTTCTGATACTGTGACATTTTATCTTGCTCTTCCTGGCAGTTCTGGTTTTCTTCCCTCCAAAAACCCACAGAGTTTTTAGTTTTCTTCTTCCTCCTCATCCTATTCCTGTGGTTGTGTTTTTCACTTCTGCAAACCAATCCTTTTCTCCAGTCTTCTCCTAGTCAAGTGGTTGCCTTTAGATTTGACAGTTTATATGGTTGCTCTTCCTGTCTGCCTAAAGGGTAGCAGGTAGAGGTGAAGTGAGCTACAACCATCAACAGGTTTCCTTTTATCCCAGATTGTTTTTCCATATATGTTGCATGTCTTATTCACAGGAAATGCTCTTTTTTGCAACAAGAGTCAAGCTCTGTAACCCAGGCTGGAGAGCAGTAGCACAATATCAGCTCATCACAACTTCTGCCTCCCAGGTTCAAGTGATTTTCCTGACTCAGACACCTGAATAGCTGGGATTACACGTGTGCACCACTGCGTCTGACTAATTTTTGTAATTTTTAGTGGAGACGAGATTTCGCCACGTGGGCCAGGCTGGTCTTGAACTCCTGACCTCACGTGATCCTCTCGCCTCAGCCTTCCCAAATATTGAGCCACCGCACCCAGCCTCTTACTTTTAAATACCCTCTACTTTGTGAATTAGCTGCCTAACTGGCCAGACTCTGACTGTCCCTCTCCCTTGGAGAGGACCCTTTTCAACTCTACCATTCTCACAAGAGCACAAAGAATCAGGTAAAATGTCATATAGTCTTTATAGCTAGCCTGGTACATGAGACACAATTGATTTCCAACTCATGAATAGTGAATTGAGGCCCAGGGCAGCTGGAACGTCCTAAGTTGTCTCACAAGTAAGTAGAAGATCTAACGCTACAAAGCAGGCCTGACAAACATCATCTTACCTCACACTCAAACAAATCAAATATGTAAGTTTTACATCTTCTCTGCTCTTAGAGTTTCAGTGAGGCAAATATAATTTCTTAGGAAAAGAATAAAACCAAAAAGTTATTTTCATAATGGCAGCCGTAACTAGTAGAAGTGAAAAAAAAAAAAGGAAATATAGATTAAGAGCCCCTTAGAAAGTTTCACAAACACTTTAGATTCGGTATCTGGTAGAGAATTTGAGCTACAAAGAAAGTTTTGTCTTGTTTTCGTGGTCTTTCGTCAAATGGTAGCATATCTCCTTAATTCGTTTAATTAAGTCAATATTCCACACTACTTGATGTTTAATGCAAACTGACATTCTATTTTAACCACAGTGCCAAACTCACTGTGTAAGAATCACCTGGGGAATTTCTTAATTATAAAGATTTCTGGACATAACTCTAGAAGTTTTTATTTAATGGATTAAGGGCAGGGTCCAGGAGTCTGTATTTTTAAATGCTTTTTCTGTGATTCTGATGTACAGCCCATGAGAGAAAGATTAATTCCCACTATGTATAATCAACAATTCAATAAAAACATGGCTTTCATAAGAAGAGAATTTATTAAATTTCTAGACAACAATCATTTCTTGGTTTCCCATAGGCTATTTTTATCACTTTTCTAAATTTCACTTTTTCTTATTATTTATCAGGGAGTTACTTTAGAAGGAGAGGACAGGCTTGGAAATGTGTATTAGTGCCATCTATTCACTTACCCAATCCATACTAAATATTCACGTGGAGTCAATTGCAGGACTGGGGAGGGGAAAAGAATTAAAATCTAATGAAAGTTAATCAAAGAGAAGAACTTCCTTCAGGCTGGCCATGCATGTCTGTGGTTTGTCTGTCATTTATAATGCTGCAGCCTCTGGTTCATAGTCAAGCTGTAATTCTGCCAGTTAATGTATCCAATTAACCCCACTAATGAGCTAATCAACAGTGTAAAATCTGTGTAAAATCACTGAGGGTGTATGATGAATGGGAAATGCACTGAACTCTCCTAATATAAAAAGTGCTTTACTGCGCTTGTTAAAGTGGCACTGTCTTATCCCTCTCTAAAGGGTAATTTATCACCAGGGTTCGTAACAGTGCCATGCCCTGATAAGGCAGAGGTGGCAATAAACCCATCAGAAAATGATTACTCAGGAATGTGGAGCAATTACAATGTCTCTGTGTATCAGAGTCATAGCCTGGAGAGCAAATGTGCTTTTCAGTTGATTCAGGGTTCAAACAAAGAACCAGCAGTAAACTTGAAGGTGATCCATAACTTGTAAACGGATGGTATTTTATATACACGCATATTTGTTTAAAATTCTCTGTAGCAAATGTTTCTAGTATTCCAAGCTCCATAACATGCTCTACTGTAAATGAAAATAGTGACTCATTCCAGAAATTCTTTGTTATAAGGATAGGACGATACAACTTTGGTTGCCCTTCAGGAGCTATCAGTTTTCTCTAAAAATCGATCATCTCTTATGGAAAAACTTTCAGTAGCAAATTCATAGTCCTTTTCTCTTGTTCACATACCAAGGTAACATTCTAGAATGGCTCACTCTCAATGTGAGAAACTCAGTCTTTCCTGGTGGTATAGGATTCAGAAACACCCTCTTCAGGGTGTGGATCACAAAGCAAATCCCAGTGTATGTTCTTTCTCTTAGTATCCTTTTATGGCACAGTCCTTGGATGTTTTATCTTTTAAATCAGGTGGAAATGAAGGATCAGCTTCAAGGAAAAAAAAGTGTGGATTACCATATTCATTTCTGGATAATTCTCTACCCTATTTGCTACTCTAAATGATCTAAATCCATGTCAGTATTTTCATGTTTCTATTTCTGGTCACTTTTCTCAAAATTATGGTCATCAAAGCAGGCATTCCCTCACTTTTTTACCTTAAAATATCTCTCTGCCTTTCTTTTAACTGCAGTTGGTCATCTTTCCTCTAACAGAAGACATGACCCACCTTCTTTCTAATGCTAATTCTCCCTCTCATATTGGTAATCTTATCCATGCTCTATTAGTCATAGTTTAATATGTTCAATCTCTCCTTCTATCCAGTTTTTCCTTATTTTCATCCAAAAAAATATGCTCAAGCATAACTCCTACTGAGGGTGAAAAGATATTTAAGGGTGGAAGATATTTTTCCTCCACCCTTGAATTTTCCTTCTTGTTACTATATTTGCTCTTGATATTACTTATAAATGTACTTTTTGCTTACTATCTCCTTTTTGTCAATGCATATACCAACTTAACCTAATGATCTTCTCTCCTCATTTGTACCTGCTAGTAAAACTAAAACTGCTTTCTCAAAACCAGTGGTTTGATGATAGTGCTCATCACAGTTAACTTATTTGAAGAAAATCTCACACACTGAAGTAAATTTGCTTCCCCCAAATTATGATGCCCTCACTTTCTATGACAACTGCATTTTTGGTCTCCTTACATTTCTGATTATTTTTATCTTTGGTAGACTTCAGTTAGCTCTTCTTCTGATGTATATATTCTACAATATGATTCAATATGCACATTTAAAAGTATTTCTACCATGCCTACCCACAGAAGTAGAGCACAGCTCTTCCCCAATAGTTTGACTATACCCTCAATAGTCCAAAGTATGAAACTGCAGTTCTGAGCTCATTTGTGAATTCCAGGTCTGAATTTCTAAAATCCATTAGCTATTGTTAATATCTTAAACATAATATTTGCAAAATGTAGCTTATTAAATCATACTACTCAATCATCATGTCCTTTTTGGATTACAAATTATTTCCACTAAAATTAACTTAAAGAGGAATTTATTGGACATATAATGGGGTGTGACTAGACTAACCATAGTTAAGCGTTCGTATCCTTGTTTTCCCACCTTCTTTATAAGTGCCAGTTTTATGAAGTCCAATAAAACCCATTCACTTCATAGAGTAAGGAAGGTGATTGCCAACAATTTCTGATTTCCATTGTCTTAGTCTGCTCAGTGTGTTGTAACACAATACTATAGATTCTGTGGCTTAAACAGCAGAAATTTGTTTCTCACCATCCTGGGGGCTGGGAATTTCAAGACTAGGGTGTCAGCTCGTTTAGTTTCTGGTGAGGGTCTCCCACCTGGTTTGTGGACAGCCTGCATACTGCTGTTATTCTCACATGGTAGAGAGAGAAAGAGATGATCTCTCTTGTGTCTCTTCTTATATGGGCACTAATCCTATTTACGAAGTCTCTAACCTCATGATCTAGTAACCTATCAGAAGCCCCAGCTTCAAATAATATTACATAGGGGATTAGGACTTCCACATATAAATTTACAGTGGGGAGGAGGACAAATATTTAGTCCAAAGAATTCATATTTGAGCTTCAAATATTGACGTTTTGACCGAAACTTTTTTCCTAGTTCCAGTTTGCAAAATCAGGGAGAATTCCTCTAATTAGCTCACTTTAGGCCATTTGAGAAATATCTAACCATTGTAAACTCATTTAAGTGAAGTGAGGTTGATCTCAGAGGTTGTGTGGTTGTTCTAAGCCAGGCATGCACTTCAGCTGTCACCAATTACTACCTACATTTTGTTTCTGAACTATGGCATCAACCAAATCCAAAAGCTAAATATTGTAGCATATTCTTTACCTCTTACTTTCCCTCTAAAGCCGATCACTAAACTTCAGTCGTTCTATTTCTATTTCCATTTTCCTTCTTTTCCGATGCTGATGCTGTAGTTCAAACCCATCATATCTCTCCTAGACTATTGCTACATTGATTTCCAACTTGAATCTCAAACATTTTTAGAGCACTTTTCCTAGTCAAGCCAACGGTGATGGTGATTACTCTCAGTATACATGCAGACTATAATTTCTCTCTTCCCTCCATTTACAGCCTTTTTGTTGACTATTTCTTTTTTTTAGTATAGAAAATTATAACACAATCAAATATTATGGGAAAGTTGCCAGTTAATACTTTCTGTCTTGAATTTCTCCTCTTTCTTCTCTAGAAACTGGTAGAGGTTTTCACCTACACCAACCAACTAAACCAGCCCTTCCAAATTACTAAAGATATCCATGTGGCTAAATTTACTATCAGTTATCTGTTTCCTTTCTATTCCAACCTTAGCAGCATTTGCTACAGATACTCACTTTTCATTCTTGTATTACTTTCTTCTTGTTTTTTACTTTCTAACCCATTCTGATTTATTTCTTGTTTTATAGATGATTTATTTTCATTGTTCATTTATCTATAGATCTATACCTTTTCTCAACTTTAAATTTTGGTCTTTTCCAGGGTTCAGTGCTTAGGCTTAATTTTTTCCCTTACATTGGCTTTCTCCACAGGTTACCTGTGCAACATTCTCTGCCCTCTGCACATGTAGACTTATCCTTGATTACATTAACATACTGTGACCCTCTGGCATATCTACCATTTCTTTAATACTTTCATATTTCTGCAATACATCCTATGCCCATATAGTTGATGTTGATCAAGTCCTCATCCATTCCCTGCCTCAGTTACCCACACTGTTATCGCCAAGACTCAACTTAGTGCTACCTCTCCTGTATAACCTTTCCAGCTAATCCCTCCCACCCACATCAAGTAGAATAAATTATTCTAGGTTTCTCATCTGTGTGTAATCTATGCTTCCTTTAACCACTTATTTCATATTCTTTTATATTTTGCTATCAAATATTTGGC
Source organism: Callithrix jacchus (assembly GCF_049354715.1). Lineage (NCBI taxonomy): Eukaryota > Metazoa > Chordata > Mammalia > Primates > Cebidae > Callithrix > Callithrix jacchus. The sequence goes on along the minus strand of NC_133504.1, from coordinate 100,880,352 downwards.
TGCCGCCCAGACTGCAGTTCAATAAAAGAATGCTATGATCAGTCTCTGGCACACTATGCAGGCACTCTTATAGCAAACTTTTATAAATTCAATTCCACCAGAAAGCCTAGAATTTTGATCTATATCTAGTTCAATCTATATGGCTCATCTCCTCTCAGGAAGCTTTTTTCCATCTTTCTAAAGTCTGATGTGGTTCCCAGAACTAGTTTGATTCAATTCTTATTCTTAGTCACAGGATAGTAGGTAAAACATTTTTGATACTTAAATATTATACATATTAATTCTATTAAATTTATTTAACTTGAATTTTTACTGTTATTGATATATTTAAATCTAAAAAGGTATTCATTTCATTTTACATAAATCCCTTTAGCCTTCTTCAAATCAGAAAATGTAACTATAGATGTTAACTTGCTGAAGTTGATAGATCAATACAGGAAAGAGTTAAAATTCTTTAACTTATTTTATTTAACTCCCAAATTCAGACTTTTAGACTCTTGTCCCCTCTCCTCATCAGTTTCCTCCTTCCCCTTCCTTCTCCCTTTCTGGCTCTGGCAGAGTGTCTTCCACCCCAGCAGGATTTCTGTAAATATTTGTTGAATTGCTTACAACTTTTGTGGGAGTTAGTGGTTTTGCTGTGAAAACGCTGAGAGGCAGGGAAGGTTAATTGAACATAAGTCTCAAGGTGTCTGTGTTATTTCTGTCCTCAGCACTAGCTGGCAAAAGGCATTTTTCTTTTTTTCCCCGTGCCTCTTACAGTCAGCCACAGGGGGCCTTGGAAAGCTTAGGGCAAAGTCAAATAACCCAGTCAACCCATTCTAGGGAGGCTTTGCTATGTGCTTAGAAAGAGATCACAAAGTTGGAAGAAAGAAGAAAACTCACTTCAAACACAGCAATACAATTGTAATATTTGATAGTAAGAACACAACATCTGCTATTTTACAAGATCAGATTATTTACAGCATGTGTGAAATATATAGGTTTACTGAAATTTGACAATACTGAAAACAAAATAAGACAAAAACATGGTAGTGGGAAGGTGTCTTTACACTTTTGTCTGTATGGAACATTCTAAATATGACAAATGGCTGATATTAATGATCCAATTAAGAAAATTGTTCAGAGTAAAAAACTACAAGCTCTGCTACCTAGCCAGATGATGTTACAGAGTAGTGCCTTACCTTTCTAGTCACACATAATATTCATGGTTGGTCATTCTGTTATGTTAACTGAAAAATTAATTTTTATACTTAAAAAATTATGTCAGTTTTACATTTTTAAAAGATGAATAATCACTTCCATTTTACAAAAAATATTATGCTCCATAATTGTTCACATGTTCAGTTTCCCTGTGGTTTCATTGACTATGGTAGGAGCAGAGAAAAATCATTGAAAGACATTTTATATCTAGATCATAAAGTTGAAGAAAGCCTTTGGTCATAGTCATATTTGAAGTCAATGCAATGCTTTAGTATTAGGTAAACTTTAAGTGTTAATTGTTTACATAACTGACACTATGCCTGCTAATCTCTGACTTATGCAATCCAAATTCCTAGGATTTTTTTTTATTCTACCTACACAGGAAAACATTTACTCATCGAAATATGTATTTTGTTCTCCCACTCAATCACAGTGATCCTGCTCAAGAGATCTTAGATTTACATAACTAAAGCCACATATTCTAAGAAGCCCTTTTCAAAAAATCTATGGTAAAATATTAACATTAAGTTAAAAAGTTAATACTTTAACTTGCAGAACTTCACCTAAAACTTTTTACATGTTTAAGAAATTTTACAGTTATTTTTGTGAAATATCACTTTGTTGGAATTTGTCTAATAGTTTCTTCATAATTAAATTCATAATAGATTTTTTGTCAGAATCATAGTATAAATGATGTTGTATCCTTCTCTATATAGCATATCAAGAAGCATATGGCATGTAACTTTTCAGTTTCAGGCAAGGAAAAAATTTATCACTTTGTTAAGTTGATGTGTTCTAGATTTCTCCGTCATAAAGATACCTTTAAATCTTTGTAATGAAAAACAATTAGTGGGGCACTCCTTGGAATTACATGAACATCCTTTTTCCTACTAAAGTTTATCCAGTTTTCTTTCTTAAAAAAATTATAGAATAGTTTTATATTTGCAGAAAACTTTCCAAGATAGTCGTTCTCTTATTTATCACAATTAATTTGGTTTGATATTAATATCTTGCATTAGATGATACATTTTTGATAACTGATAATTGACTATTGACACTAAATATAGTCCGTATGTTAGCTGGTTTATTTATTTATTTTTTTAATCTATTTTATTTTTTTAGAAGGCATTACACTCTGTCACCCAGTCTGGAGTGCAGTGGCATGATTTTGGCTCACTGCAACCTCCGCCTACCGGGTTCAAGCAATTCTGCCTCAGTCCCTCAAGTAGCTGGGATTACAGGCATGAACCACCACTCCCAGCTAATTTTTGTATTGTTAGTAGAGATGGGTTTCACCTTGTTGGCCAGTCTGGTCTTGAACTCCTGACCTCAGGTTATCTACCCACCTTGGCCTCCCAAAGTGCTGGAATTACAGGTGTGAGCCAGTGCACCAGCCCTTAACATTCTTTTTCTAATCCAGGATCTCATCCAGTATACCATGTTATATTTAGTCATCATGTCTCCTTAGATGTCCCTATATAGTGACAGTTTCTCAGATTTTCCTTGTGTTTGATTACCTTGATAATTTTAAAGAGTACTAATCAAGTATTTTGTAGAATGTTCATCAATTTTGTTTTGGCTAATGTTTTTGCAATGACTAGACCTGGATTTAGCTTTTGAGAAAAAAGACCACAGAGATAAAGTGCCACTACATTATATTATGCCAAGAGTCCATGCTATTAACATTACTTTTCACCATTGATGTTAACCTTGGTCACATGGCTAGGACAGGCTTTGTTCAGGTTTCTTAACTGCAAAGTTACTCCTTTCTCCTCTTTCTATATGCTACTCTTTGGAAGAAAGTCATTATACACAACCTACTTTCTGATGGAAGGTATACCTAAATTGTTTTTAAATCTTCTGTATGGAGATTTGTCTATTCTTCCCTTTTCATGTATTTATTCTGTCATTTATTTATTATCAGTATGAATTCATAGATACTTATTTTTACTTTAGGTTAGAGCCCAGTTCTACATTATTATTATTATTATTATTATTATTTGCTCAATTTATTCTAGCTTTGTCACTAAGAGATATTCAATTGGTTCCTGTACTTCTTTGACATATGTTATTCTTTTCTATAATTTCAACTTTTATTTTAGATTCAGGGAGTACTGTGAAGGTTTATTACATGGGTATATTGAATGGTGCTGAGTTGGGGTTATGATTGATCCTATCACCCAGGTAGTGAACATAGTACCTGATAGGTAGTTTTTCAACCCTTGCCCTCCTGTCTCCCTCCAGCTTCTAGTAGTTCCTAGTGTTGATTGTTGCCATCTTTATAGCCATGAGTACCCAATATTTAGCTCCCACACAAAAGTGAGAACATAAGGCATTTGGTTTCCATTCTTGTGTTAATTTGCTTAGGACAATGACCTCCAGCTGCATCCACTTTGCTGCAAAGGTCATGATTTATTTATTCTTTTTTATGGCTGTATAGTATTCTATAGTGTATAGGTACCACATTTTCTTTATCCAATCCACCAGTGATAGACATCTAGGTTGATTCCATGTCTTGCTATTGTGAATAGTGCTGCAATGAATATACTAGTACATGTGTTTTTTGGTGAAGTGATTTATTTTATTTTTATTATATACCTAGTCATGGGATTGCTGAGTCATGGTAGTACTGTCTTAAGTTAACTGAGAAATCACCAAACTGCTTTCCATAGTGGCTGAACTAATTTACATTCCCATTAACAGCATATAAGCTTTCATTTTTTTCCATATCCTCTCTAGCATCTGCTTTTTTTTTTGTTTGTTTTTTTTTTGGCTTTTTAATAATGGCCATTCTGTAAGGTGATATCTCCTTACTGTTTTTATTTGCTTCTCTCTGATGATGAGTGATGTTAAACATTTTGTCATTTGTTTGTTGGCCACTTGCATGTCTTATTTGTCTGTTCATGTCTTTTGCCCATTTTTAATGAGGTTATTTGATAGTTGTTTGTTTAATTATTTAGGTTCTGGATATTAGAACTTCGTCAGAGATATAGTTTGAGAATATTATCTCCCATTCTGTAGGTCTTCTGTTTACTCTAATGACAGTTTCTTTTGATGTCCTATAGCTTTTTAATTTAATTAGGTCCCATTTATCAATTTTTGTTTTTGTTGCAATTGCTTTAGAGGACTTTGTTATAAATAAGGCTGATGTTATTGGATTGTTTTTTAAGCACTTCCTTACAATGTGGTATTACCAGATTGTTCAGGCTCATCTTGCATATTTGCTACCCTAGACTCGTAATGATCTGTTTTTTCCCAATGAGCGCTATTCTTTTCTATTAGAAACTAAGAACTTACTAGGTTCTCAGTATGCTCATTGCTACTGGGGTGCTATTTCAGAGGGGTGCTTCTAGGCTGTTTCAGAGGACAAAATTTGGAATTTTCTTTTTATTATGCCCTATGTATACATACATATTTATAAGTATATATCTATCAAATTTTAATCATTATTAAATTAAACATGAGTTTATACTGATGTCTCCAACTTAATTTGGTATTAAAAAGTTTGTTCTATTCCTGCTCCCTTGATTGTGAGGGGAAAAAAGATTTTCATTATCTACAATTTGTTGTTTATGTGTTTGTTCAGTCCTAATATGAATATATAGTGGTTTCAGAATTGCTAACTCATAGACCTATGAGAAACTACTTCACCAACCAAAGTACAGTATTTATGCACAGTTCACATTTTCTTCAGTGTTACTATCTCCACTTGTCTCCAAAGTCACTTGGGTGAGCAATTTCTCACCCTAATTTCATCAGTGATGTCACACATTTTAATATATTTACATTATTTTACCACAATTTGCATTCCATTCTGGGATTCCTTGAACTCCCAGGTTAAATTTGCATTCATTAAATTTTAGTTTTTATGGTTTAAAATTCTACATGTTTGACGAATTCAGTGTCACACAAGAGTTTTACACTACTACAGTAAAAATCTCGTGCTTCACTTATACGATACTTCCTAAACTCCTGGAAACCACTGATAAGTTTTCCATCTTTATAGTTTTGCTTCTTCCAAAATGTCATATAATGGATTTATATGATACATAACCTTTTCACACAAGCTTCTTTCACTTAGCAATATAAATGAAAAATTCATTAATGTCATTGTGTTCATTTCTTTTTATTACTGAATTTAATTCCATTGTACAGATGTATAACAGGTTATTTTATCCATTAATCTTCTGAAACACATCGTGGTTGCTCTCATGTTCTGGAGATAACTGCTGTAAATATTCAAAGGCAAAATTTTGGTTAACATAAGTTTTCAAACCAGAGAGATAAATACCTAAAAGTGGCTTGCCAGGTTATATCAGTCTGTCTTTACTTTTACATGAAGCTGCCAAATTGTCTCCCAAAGTGACTATTTCAGTTTGCATTCCCACTAGCAAAAGACAAGATTTCTTATTGCTCCATGTACTTGTCAGAAATCAAGACTTTCTTAAGATCCCTCCCCTCTTTTTCCATGAACTTATCAATTTTAATCAATTATATTATTGACATTACATCATTTATTTTGATTCTCACACTTCCCAGATTTGGCTAATCAGGGCCCATTTAAGTTCATCCTCTTGCTTTTGACACATAGTTAGTATTGACAAGTTTCTAAACAGACAATGAAATGAACCAAACTGCAGCAATAAAAACACAGAGGAAAAAGGTTGGAATCCAGAGTTGTTATGTTGTCTAAAATGTCTGATTTTCAACAAAAATTCTTAAGGCATGAAAAGAAACCTAAAAGTGTGGCTAGTACTTGGGATTAAAAACAACACTATAAGAAACCTTAGATATTGGATTCAAGGAAAAAGACTTCAAAGTAGCTATTATAATTATATTCAAAAAACCAAAGAAGGTAATGTTTAAATAATTTAATTGTGATAACAATAACTCAGAAAATAGGGAATCTCAGTAAATACATAGAATGCATAAAAAAAGAACCAAATAGAAATTTCAGAGTTGGTCAGGCATGTTGGCTCACGCCTGTAATCCAAGCCCTTTGGAGGCCAAGAAAGACGGATCACCTGAGGTCGGGAGTTCAAGACCAGCCTGAGCAGCATGGTGAAACCCTGTCTTAAAAAAAAAAAAGAAATAGAAATTTCAGAGTTGAGAAGTACAATAAATGAACCAGCAAATTTACCAGACAGGCTTGAGCCTGACAGAAAAAAAATGAATAGGCTTGAAATTGACCAGTGAAAATTATTCAGTCTAAAAACTAGGGAGAAGCTGGGCATAGTGGCTCATGCCTGTAATCACAGCACTTTGGGAGGCCAAAGTGGGTGAATCACTTGTATCCAGGAGTTCAAGACAAGCCTGGGCACCATAGTGAGACTTGATTTCAAAAAAAAAAAAAAAAAAAAAAAAAAAGAAGAAGAAGAAGAAAGAAAAAAAGAAGCAAAACAAAGAAAAAGAAAAAAGAATAGGGAGAAAAAGTATATATGAGACTTGTAAGAAAATATGAAGCATATCAACATGATTCTAATGTGACTGCCAGATCAAGAGAAAAACGGAGGGGCAGAAAAATATTTGAAGAAATAAGCCTTAAAAATATCCCACACTTATGTAAATATTAATTTACAGATCTAAGAAGCTAAACAATTCCTACATAGGATAAACACAAAACTATCTAAACCTAGATATATCAAAGTCAAATTGCTGAAAAACAAAGAGAAATTATTCAAAAACAATAAGAGAGAAACAACTCAACATGCAGAGTAACAGCCTGCAATTAATAAATTGCTTATAATTTGAAATAATGAAGGCCAGAAGGCAGTGGGATTTACACATTTCCTGCAGTCTATTTTATAGATTCCAGAGCCAGCAACTTCATTGCTTCTATTAAAGTATGTTACACCTCTTAATGTTTTTTATCATATTTTTGGTAATCAATTAAGGATCTCTTTTTCTCTTTCTACCTATCTCTATTTATCAGAAAACATTACATTATTCAACATGCTTATATACTTTTTATCATCAAGTGTTTAACTTTGTGTTTCAATAATTTTTGTTCACTTCAATGAATTATAGTATTCCTTTTTATTTTTAGAGGAGACCTGGGTAGAGTTAAATATTAGTGTACTCTCTTGAGACCGAATAATGATTGCTGCATTTGCCAATAGTTTCAGAGGGAAAGTGAATTTTTAAAAATGCTGAGTTCTAAAGCACAAAGCACATATAAATGGATTTTGGGTGGTCAATATTTGAAGTTTTGTGATTTTGAGGTTATCTTGTTCTATGAGGAGGAAATTTCATACGGCAGAGTCCATCCTACCAAAACAGCACAGGAAAACAGGTGGCTTGATCCTTCACACTGTCCCTAATACCAAAGTATCCCTTTGAGCTATTTTACCTCTTGATCGCTAGCCTTAATATTAGTTTTAATGTGATTAACATATAAATAACGTTTGGGACTGCAAATTTTTGTAATTACATGTAATTTTTTTGGCAAGTCAATCCTTTGAAAAGACTTGGAAAAATGTTAACTTGTGTAACTAATGTAAAACTAGTAACTAATTTTCCCATTAGTCACTAGTTTTTAGTGAGTGGGTGTCAAGAGTCAAGGTTTCAGCAGGACTACTAGCTGGTTGCCATTTCTATGATCCTGTGATACCCTTTAACCCATCCCAGCCTATAGCTTTCAGGTACTTCCTCGTATACTCTTCTACCCACATTTCAAACCACAAGACTCCTGTTTAAGGCAGACTAAGGTATGAATCATAACACTGACTACCTTCAGTATATCTCTATTTTATTTGGTACCCAGAACTCAGCAATAATAAAATATTTTCAGGCTACCATGACTTGACAAGTAGAAGCTAGAAATGAGGAAGCTTGGATTTAGTTTTGTGATTTTTATCTTTTAATAACAGTACATTTGAACAGTAAGTACATTTTGAAAGCCTAGGAATCAAACAAGCTAACATTATGGTGATGATTTTGAAATACGGATTTTAGCTTACATGGCAATTTAATTGCTAGTTAGAAGCAAATCCTGTGCTATAGCAATAGGGTCAGTCAGTGTTTCTCAAAATTCAAAGTGCGCTATTGATTCATGGCTGCTATGATATGAGGGCTTGCTGAAATAGCAAGAGTTTCCAGATAAAGTAATTCTGAACAATAAAATTGTTTAAAGGAAAAAGCTTTTAAGTTAACAAATACATTTAACTCAAACAAAACCAGACTATTAGGAACTTGGAGATCTGAAAACTTAATTAATAGTGGCTGTATGTTTTAGATTTGAAAAGTAAGAAAGCCATGCTTTTAAAATGATTTCTTTACTACTGTTTCCAGAAACAGTTCAACTACTTGTTGCAATAAATACACTGGAAATATTTTTCTGAACAAGAAAATACAATCTCATACGTAATAAGACCTGGAGTCTTGATGATAATAAAGGATATATGAAATTAGTATAGACCACAATTATTCAGGCCCCAAACCTTTTGCATGCATTTTCTTTTCCCTGTGGCTTTGTGAATTTGTCTGTCCAACACTGACATTTCTTACAAGTCTCAGGAAGAGAATAAGTTAAAAAGCAGGTAAAAATTGCCCTAAATGCTTCAAGCTCCTTAAATACATGCCAGTTTTCCTCCATACCTCATACTTACTCAGTATTTATTGCTTTCTTTTCTGATGTTCAAAATCTTTCAAATCTTTCTTTTCCTAATTTTTGTGCTAAGTTAATAAGGAAGTTTACTACAGTGTTTTTCTTTCTGATAGTACTTGCATTTTCACCATTAAATACATTTTAAATAGTAAGTGTGATGCTCACCAGAGGTCCTGAATTTGAAATAAATTTTCCAGGTTGCTGGGCACGGTGGCTCACGCCTGTAATCCCAGCACTTTGGGAGGCCGAGGCTGGTGGATCACGAGGTCAAGAGATCGAGACCATCCTTGTCAACATGGTGAAACCCCGTCTCTACTAAAAATACAAAAAATTAGCTGAGTATGGTGGCGCATGCCTGTAATCCCAGCTACTCGGGAGGCTGAGGCAGGAGAATTGTCTGAACCCAGGAGGCGGAGGTTGCAGTGAGCCGAGATCGCACCATTGCACTCCAGCCTGGGTAACAAGAGCGAAATTCCATCTCAAAAAAAAAAAAAAAAAAAAAATTTCCAGGTTAATGTTTTTCAAGTCAGTGATGTGAGAAAAACAAAATTTCTAGGGCATTTGTATGAAGATGCATGTGGATGAGGAGGAGAAGGAATTGGCCAGATGTAAATATGACTTCTTGGACAATTATGACACATTTTCTCTACATCCCACTTTATGACTGAAAAACACTCACCTGTCTATCAAGTCAACTTAAATTACCACCATCATCCTTTGTTCTGTGGCCAGCCACCTCTGCTTTCACCTATTCTGAGATACTGTCCCACTTCATGAGGAACCTTTATCAAATAAAGCCCAGTAACTAGCATAGGACATGAAGTTGTATCAAATAACAGGTATTAGAAAATAAGGAATATGCTTCCTTATCTGATATAATTTATTTCTTTAGGACAATTCTGGTTAGGCTGAGAGTTGATTTCTTTCCTTTGAGAGATAGTCTATAGCAGTGCTTCTCAACCTTCAGTGTACATTAGAATCATCTTGAGAGCTTTTAAAAACATCAATGTCTGGCCTTAATCCAAAGATCTTCATTTAATTGATTTCTAAGGAAGCCTGGACATCGGTTGTTTTTAAAGTTTCCAGAGTTATTCTAATACGCAGCTGAAGTATAGAATTTGAGGTCCCCACAAAAGCCATAATGCAAACTGTTATTGCATTATAGTTTAAAAAGTGGTGTATATTTATTTTGGTGTATTCTTAAAGTTTATTCACATTTAATCTTTTATTTCAAAATCTAATATGTGAAGGTAGTTGACGTATTACAAAAAGCATAAAGGGTTAATTGACTAAATGAGGTCCTATAGGTAGTTCATAACAGATAATGAAATCCAACTATGCTATGCTATGCTGTGCTATAAATGGCTAACCCAGGATTCTTTCTAAAAAAATATATTTTCCTAAAGAGACCTCTGTTGAATTCTGATCCTATAAGAAGTCATCTGAAAGAGTATATTGATCAAATAACCTGGGAAAATTCTTTAGAACATATGCTAATTTTGAATATTTTTAATAAAGTTGATTTTTTTAAAGACAGGGTTCTGCTTTGTCATCCAGGCCAGAATACAGTGAGCAGTAATCGTTTACTATAACCTCAAACTCCGGCCCTCAAGCAACCTCCAACCTCAGCCTTCCAAAGTATTAGAATTATAGGTGTGAGTCACTGTACTAGGTCTGAATTGATTATTTAAAACTGCTTTTTGAAGTCCTGTAGTGAAGGAAATCACTTGGAGTGATTAATCCTGTATTTTCCCAACTCATTTGATTATAAAATGTATTTCATAATAGCACATAGTATTTAGCAAATCTTAATCTAAACACATGTTGAAAATCACTGTTCTATATCATACTGTTCTACTTCACTTATTCAATAAAACTACATTAAATAATCTTTATAAAATGTTATTAATTAATATTTCCTGAAATTCAGAATGCTAGAGAAGGTCTAACTCTTTTACCACCTATAATAAGATAGTGTATGTTCCAAAAATAAATAAATACTCTAATAATTTTTTTTAACTGGGGGAAAGGGTTGCAAATCTATTGAATATTTTGTGCTTAAAAAATGACTTAAAATGTGATCATAATAAAGAAATAAAATTGGACTTTTTCCTTTTTTCTTAATATTTTAAGATCTGGCATACATGTGCAGATCATGCAGGTTTGTTACACAGGTATACACGTGCCATGGTGGTAGTTTGCTGCATCCATGTCCCCGTCATCTACATTAGGTATTTCTCCTAATACCTTTTATATTAGATATGGTCACAAATATTTATGTTTCTATCTATATATTACTGAAAGCAGTGAGGGCCCATCTGGAGCAGCTGCTGGGTAGACACCAGCTGCTGCAGGGGAGGCACACAGCAGGGCTGGGTGCTCCATGTGTGTTCCACTGAGTGGGCAGGAACAGGAGCTAGAAACAGGTAGGAGCTCCGCTTCCTTCTGAGTTGGCAGAGAGAGAGCCCTGCCTTCCTGTGGCCAGCTGCAGCTGCCCAGCCATACATGCCTGCATTCCCAGGAATGCCTGGGAATACCTCCCCGCCCCTAGGGGCTTGGAAGTGCTGCTCTGGCTACCTGGCCTCTTTCTGCTCCTTACACCTGCTTTGATTTTACAAAGCTGAGGCTGAGCCTGGGCACTGTCATGATCTGGCTGGATGTGCACACACTCAGGGTAGCACTGACATGCTAGTCTCCTGCTGCTTAGGCCCCTCCAGACTTTGGAACCTGAGAAACACAGGAGGGAGGCCAAGAGGGTGCTGAGGGCAGCTGGCAGAGGCTTCAAGGCACCTCTCACCACAAACAACCTGGGTGCCAAGTACAACATGATTAATGTCAGCAAGAGGCAGACAGGCTCCTGGATGGAAAGGGGTGTGTCCCCCGTGAAGCCTCACCTTCAAGCACGGGGGCTAGGCTGTCAGTTCTGGTTGGAATCTACAGCCCAAAGTGAGAACTTATGGTGCTTTTATCCAGGCGCATCCATGGCCACCAATGGACCAATCAGCACACACTTCCTCTCTTCCGAAGCCCACAAAAACCCCTGGAATCAGCCATACTCACAGAAACATCAGGACTACCAGCTGTGAAAAGGAGCTGCCCATTCTGAGTCTCCTCCACTCATAGGGATGACCTGCCTGCAGAAAGGCGCTACCCATTCTGGATCTCCTCTCAACTGAGACCTGGATACTCATTTGGATGACCTGTCTGTGGAAAGGAGCTACCCACTCTGGGTCTCCTGAGAGCTGGTCTATCATTCAATAAAGTCCTTCTCTGCCTTGTTCACCTTCCAGGTGTTGGTGTACTTCATTCTTCCTGGATGAGGGACAAGAACTTTGGACCTGCTGAATGGTGGGACTGAAAGGGCAGTAATACAAGCAGGGCCGAAACACCCCAACATATTGTGTTGTGTGTGACATGAAGGAGAGAAGAGCTGCAGCCCTTTGGGGAACCAAGACCTGAGGATCCCTGAACCTTGGCTATAACATCCTCTTTGGGACTCTGCAGTTCCTGGCATCTGCAAGCTTCCTGGCTCCATGGGTATTCACCTCATCCAGCCACAGGTGCCCACAGTGGAAGCAATGTGCAGTAAGTACATCTGGTTCAGTGCAGCCTCACACAAAGCCAATACCTGTGCTAGCACCTGGACCTGCTCTCCCTGCCATAGCAGTCAGCATGCCTGACTGTGAGTAGTGGCCAGACCCTGTGCTTACTCGACCACACACCCCTCACTACTTGTCACTTGGCTTGCCCTTGGGAGCTGTGGGATCTCGGCTGGTAGCACAAGCTGAGTGCAGCCTGCCAGGCTGAGTGGATGGAATGAGCCCACTGGGCACGAGCAAACTCAGGCAGAAGGTGCCACCAGCCACAGAGGTTTCTGGCTGGTGAAGTGACACCCCAAGATCCCATGACATTACTATGTAAGCACTAATTTATTTTACCAATTTCCGTGAAGTACTGTTAAAGTTTAAGTACATTTTGGGCATTTCCATGTTTTCTACTACACTCAATCTTAAAATATTACTGTACAGTTTTAATCGAGCATTCGATTCAAAAGAATCATGTAACGAGGAAGCTAGATGTAGTGCCTTTTCTTTTTGTAATGAAAGCATTCTGAATAGTGATGCTTATATTGTCCTTTGCCTAATAGAAGACCCTATTGATTCATATTTGCTAAAGTGTACATTTAGTTGGAGACTGTTATCATAGTGTGTGTTCTACAGATGGTTACTTAAATGCACACAGACACACACATTCACAGTTTATTGGATATATAATGATTTAACTGCATATTCTGTAGCTTTAAAGTCTGTCTTTTCAATTTGAGTTTTTGGTTTTGTTCTCATTTGTTAAGACACTGGCTTATGTCATCACTCATGGTCAAATCTATGTATGTATTGATGTTATGTTTTAAGGGTAATTTCCATTTTAAAGTTATCACCAAATACCGTTTCTTTATTATCCTATGTATTTCTGGATGTTTCTGTCTGCCATTAATTTAATTCAATGATTATTTTTTCATGATAGAAATTTCTCAATTTCATAATTGGCTATACATAATTTTCATAGATTCATTTTCAAAACACTTACCAATTGGCTGCTTTGCTTTATTCATACTATGATACCTGTTTATAACAGACAGGAAATCTCATGTTTTAAATATGAGTTTATTTTAGCAGATTTGTATTCATATATACAACCAGCAATATTAGAAAATGACAGAAATTTTCTCAAGAAATAAAGCAGGAAGTAAAGGCATAAATAATATTTCTAAGCTATTGGTAATTCTAGTCATGTTATCCCCTATTTTTAGGAACCTAAAGTAAACTTTCTGAAATGAAACAATAAGATAGAATGTCTTGTTTCTTTCCCTTGGACATTTTCAACAGCAGGAGGTATCCAATGATTGTCAGGTGGCTTTTGTTGCTTCTGAATGCCAAATAAATAAAGAATTGTAATTTAAGCTAAGTTTCATTTTTAGAGACCCAGTCTAAAATTTTGGAAACCACACATTTTCTTTTGCTATACCTCTAAACTCAGCACCTTCATCAGTTGCCTCTACTTTTCTGTTCAGGTCTAGCAGATGCAATAGACTTTAGAACCTCTTCATTAGCAGGCTCAACTAAGTATTTTTCATTGATTTTTAAATATTTGGTCCTACACTTTGATATCTTTAAAAGTTACCCAAACTCTTCAAAGCACATAGCATAATCTCCATTACTGAGGCAAATTAACCCTCTCTATAATGGTTTATTTTGGTTTTATTTGCTTCAAATTTTACCTTGAAAATGTTAATTAGATATCTCATCAGTTAAAGAAAAACATTCTAATGACAAAATGTGGTCTTTCATTCACTTAAGACTTCAGGATATAGACTTACATGGCAATAGAAACAATAAGCCTTTTTGTTGAAAGTGAAGTTAGCCTAGTATTCTAGAACTGAAGCTTCCAATATCTATGTATCATTAAAAATGGCTATTTTAATTTTCTAAGAGGAAGTTCCTTCCTTCGTAAAATAATGTAGTTGAATTTGATGATCACTGAGGATTTTATCTAAAAGGCATAACAACTCAGCATTCAACATAAAATATGCATTGAAAATACATTAAAAATTAATTTCTACTTAGAATTTAGAACTAACGAATTCAAGATGCTGCTTATCAGAAAGCTACAAATAATGTAGAATTGCAGTTCTAAAATATCTTAAGCCAGCCATAAAGCAGTTTTGACCTAGAATAATTATGTTTACTTAATGTTCATGTGTTTGAAGAGTTAAGCTAATGTACAGCAATACTTCCTGGACACATACAACCTACCACAATTGAACCAAGAATAAATAGAAAATCTGACAGAAGAATTACAAAAAACCACCTTAAACTTCATGTGGAACCAAAAAAGAGCCCATATAGCCAAGATAATTCTAAGCAAAAAAAAAAAACAAAGTTGAAGGCATCATCCTACCTGACTTCAAACTATGCTACAAGGCTACAGTAATCAAAACAGCATGACACTAGTACCAAAACTGTGATATAGACCAATGCAACAGAACTGAGGCCTCGGCGGCAATACCACACATCTACAATCATCTGATCATTGAAAAACATGACAAAAATAATCAATGGGGAAAGGATTCCCTATTTAATAAATAGTGTTGGGAAAACTGGGAAGCCATGTGCAGAAAGCAGAAACTGGACCCCTTCCTGACACCTTACACTAAAATTAACTCCAGATGGATTAAAGACTTAAACATAAGACCTAACACCATAAAAACCCTAGAAGAAAGCCTAGGCAAAACCATTCAGGACATAGGCATAGGCCAGGACTTCATGACCAAAACACCAAAAGCATTGGTGACAAAGGCCCAAATAGACAAATGGGACCTAATTAATCTCCAGAGTTTCTGTGCAGCAAAAGAAACAATTGTTAGAGTGAACCAGGAACCAACAGAATGGGAAAAAAATTTTGCCATCTGCCCATCTGACAAAGGGCTAATATCCAGAATCTACAAAAAACTTAAATAGATTTACAAGAGAAAAAACAAACAAATGCATCCAAAAGTAGGCCAACAATGAGAACAGGCACTTTTTAAAAGAAGACATATATGAGACCAACAAATATATGAAAAAAATGCTCATCATCATTGGTCATTAGAGAAATACAAATCAAAACCACATTGATATACCATGTCTCACCCCAGTTAAAATGGCAATAATTAAAAAATGCTGGAAAGGCAGTGGAAAAATAGGAACACATTTACACTGCTGGTGGGAGTGTAAATTAGTTCAACCATTGTGGAAGACAGTGTGGTGATTGCTCAAGGATCTAAAAATAGAAATTCCATTTGACACAGTAATCCCATTACTGGGTATATAGCGAAAGGATTATAAATCATTCTATTATAAAGATACATGCACATGTATGTTTACTGAGGCACCATTTACAATAGCAAAGACCTAGAACCGACCCAAATGTCCATTGATGATAGACTGGACAAGGAAAATGTGGCACATATACACCATGGAATACTATGCAGCCATAAAAAATGACGAGTTCATGTCCTTTGTGGGGATATAGATGAATCTGGAAACCATCATTCTCAGAAAACTGACACAAGAACAGAAAATCAAACACTGCATGTTCTCACTTATAGGCGGGTGTTAAACAATGAGAACACATGGACACAGGGAGGGGAGCATCACCCACTGGGGGTCTTTTGTGGAGGGAACAGGGGAGGGACAGTGGGGGGCAGGGAGGTTGGGGAGAGATAACATGGGGTAGAAATCCCAGGTATAGGATATGGGGGATAGTGGCAGCAAACCACATTGCCATGTATGTACCTATGCAATAGTCCTGCATGTTCTGCACATGTACCCCAGAACCTAAAGTGCAATAAAATTGCAATAAAATAAAAAAAATCAAGTAATGAGATTGAATTAGTAACTAAACATCTTCCAACTTAAAGTCAGAGACTGAATGACTTCATTGCTAAATCCTATTGAATCTCTAAAGCAGAATTAATACTAATTCTTCTCAAATTATTCCAAAAATTTAAGAGGATAAAATTCTTTCTAACATCCAATGGGGCCCGTATAACCCTGGTACCTAACTCGGATAGAGACACAACAGGAAAAGAAGACTACAGGTCAATTTCTCTGATAAACCTAGAAACATAAATTTTCAACAAAATACTAGCCATAGACTCTAACAATATATATAAAAGGTAATACACTATGATCAAATGGTATTCATCCCAGTAATGCAAGGATGGTTCAACATATGCATATAAATAAATGTTATACATCACATCAAAGGATGAAGGAACAAATCCATATGATCATCTCAATACTTGCAGAAAAAGTTTTTGCCAAAATTTAATATCCTGTCATGATGAAAACAGATAATAAATTAGGCATAGTAAAAAAATGTACCTCAGTAATAATGGCATGATATGACAAACCCACAGCTAATATCTTCCTGAATGGGGCAACTCTGAAAACGTTTTTTCTAAGAACTGTGGCATCATGTCCACTCTCGCCACTCTTCTTCAACATAGTATTAGAACTCCTCACCAGACTTGCAATAGGGCAAAAAATGAAATGAAGGGCATACAAATAGAAAAGGGAAAAGTCAAATCATCCCTATTTGCAGATTACAGGATCTTATATAAAGAAAAACCTAAAGACTCTGACAAAAAAACTCTTAGAACTGATATACAAGTTCAGTAAAGCTGCAGTATTCAAAATTAATGTGTAAACATTAGTTGTGCTTCTATAAAAGAACAATCAACTAGCAAAAAAGAAATCAAGATGATAATCCCATTGTAATAGCTAAAAACAAAAAATAAAATACCTAGAAATTAATTTAACCAAGGGGGGAAAATACCTCTATTAAGGAAAACTTCAAAATTCAGATGAAAGAAATTGAGGAAGATACAACCTAATGTTAAGACATCCTATGCTATCAATAACAATAATTAATATTATAAAACTAACAATACTACTCAAAGCAAACTACAGATATGATGCAATTTGTATCAAAATACCAATGATATTCTTCACAGAAAAAGAAAATTCTAAAATTAGTAGAAAACCACAATAGAACCTGAATATCTATAGCAATCTTGAGCAGAAAAAAAAAAGCCAGAGCTCTCAAACTGCCAGACCTCAAAATGTACTGGAGACTATAGTAACCAAAATAGTATGCTACTGGCATAAAGACAGATGCATTGACCAATGGAACAGAATAAATAACCCAGAAATTAATCCTCACATCTGTTTAGCCAATTGATTTTTGACAATAGCACTAAGAACTCTCTTTGAGGAAAGAGCAGTCTCATTAATAAATGATGTTGGGAAAATGAGATACTAATATGCAGAAGAATGAAACTAGACACTTACCTATTACCTTATGCAAAACCAACTCACAAGGGTTCAAAGAACAAAATGTAAAACCCCAAAATAAAAACTACTGAAGAAATCATGGGGGAAATCCTTCAGTACATTAATCTGGGAACAGATTTTCTGAATAAAACCTCAAAAGCACAGGCAACAAAAGCAAAAGTAATGAAACTGGATTATATTTAACTAGAAATCTCTGCACAGCAAAGGAAACAAGCAACAGAGTGATAATAAATCCTACAGAATGGGAGAGGACTTTTGCAAACTAGTCACTCAAAAGGGGATCAACATCCAGAATGTACAAGGAATATAAACATCTGGACAGCAAAAAAAAAAACAAACAAACAAACAAAAAAAAACAAATAATTCAATTTATAAATGAGTAAATTATCTGAGCAGACATTTCGCAAATGAAGACATACAAATAGGCAACAAATAAATGAAAAAATGCTCACGTTGGAAACAGTGGCTCACGCCTGTAATCCTAGCATGTTAGGAGGCTAAGACAGATGGATTGCTTGAGCTCAAGAGTTCAAGACCAGCCTGGGCAACATGGTGAAACCCTGTCTCTACAAAAAATACAAAAATTAGCCTGAAGTGGTGGCATGCTCCTTCAGTACCAGCTACCTTGGGGGTTGAAGCAGGAGGATCACTTGAGCTGGGGAGGTTGAGGCTGCAGTAAGCTGAGATTGTACCACTGTACTCCAGCCTAGGTGACAGAATAAGACTGTCTCAAAAACAAAAAATCTTCAAAATCTCTAATCATCAGGGAAATCCAAACCACAATGAAGTATCGTCTCATTCTAGTAAGATGGCTATTATGAAAAAGACAAAAACAAATGCTGGCAGTGATGCAGTGAAAAGGAAATAGTCATACACGGTTGATGGAAATGGAAACTAGTACAGTCACTATGGCGTTTCCTCAAAAAACTACAAATAGAATGACAATATAGTCCAGCGAAGTCACTGCTGGGAATTCATCCAAAGGAATGGAAATCATTCTATCAAAGAGAAATCTATGCCCTATGTTTATTGAAGCACTATTCACAACCAAGATATGGTATCAGCCTAGGTGTCCAACGACAGATAAATGGATTTTAAAAATGTGGTATATATACACAACTGAAAGAGAAATAGAATGACACGATGTCATTCTGGGCAACATAGATAGAACTGGAGGACATTATGCTAAGTGAAATAAGCCAGGAACAGAAAGTTAAACACCACATGGTCTCACTTGCATGTGGAAACTAAAAAAAGCTGATCTTGTGAAAGTAAAAAGTAGAAGAAAGAATACTTACTAGAGGCTGAGAAAGCAAAAGGGAAAGAGATACAGGAGAGATTTGTTAATGGGTACAAAATTACAGCTAAATAGAAGGAATAAGTTCTTATATTTTATACCACTGCCAAATGACTATAGTTAACAATAACGTATTAAATAGTTTCAAATAGCTAGAAGGAGTCTAGTGTACAATCCCAACATAAAGAAATGATAAATATTTGAGATGATGGATATGCTAACTACCACGATCTGATCACTATACATTTTATGTGTTGAAGCATCACTATGTACCCCAATAATATTTACAATCATTTATCAATTAAAAAAATACAAGCAAACATATCAGAATAAATATACCTTATTATCTTTCAGAATGCAATATACCCAACATTTTTCTTTTTCCTTTTTTCTGTTTTTGTCCTTTTCCCCCTTTTCATTCCTTCCCTCCATTCACTTCCCTTCTGTTCACTTTAGAAGTATTTCACTAACAAAATACCATGTTAGAAGACAAAAAGTCATCACTTATTATTTACTTTTTTTTTTTTGGAAAGGCTTTGGACAACATAAGAATTCCACAATGATAGTAGAAGATAAGGTAATTCTATCTATCCTCATTTTTGCATTCACTATTAGAGTGTGAATACAGAATCTTACCTGTCTACCAGATACTTACTTTTCACATTTAACTTTAATGAATTTGAATGGACTTTTGAAACTATAATGTATCAAATGAAATTGAAAATACTTTTAAAATACAGTAGAAGCCTTCCTCTTCCTGGCTTCCACATAAGTAAGGACGTGATTCCTCTTAAATAGAACCAGTTAATCCATCATATTGATATTGGGAATGTTTGCATATCAGTCTACAGGACATTAGCTGGTCTATGAGTAGCTTTATTTAATAAGAGTGCAGGTAAAGTGTGAAGAAAAAAGTGAAAAATTTGGACTTTTATGTAGTTCTGACCCAATGTAGCTCAAGTATCAGGAAACTCGTTTAGTTTCTCTGGCCTGGTTTTCTACTTTGTAAAACGATGTTTTTCTGTGTAGTTATTATTAGGTAAATTAAAATATATAATATCCCATTAAAAATCTTAATCTAGTATGTTGTCTTTTTGACACTCCCCCTTATGCAAAGGAAAATAAAAGCAGGGAAGATTAGGGGGGAAACATGAAAAAAATATATTGAATGCTTTCTATATGTCTAGGCATCTTTAGTTATTGTTCCATTTAATTCTCACAGCTATCTTATGTGGTAAATATTACCTAAATTATGAGGTTGAGGATTTTGTGGCTTTACCGGGCATTTTGGCTAGTATATAATAGATTGATGCAGGTATATACATTGTGAGATTCTCATTCAAATTTTATTTGAGCAGTGTGATATTAAATTTGAATACGTTCTACCCTTTCTACTTCCCAACAAATCATCTCTTCCCTTCCACTACAAGTAAGCAGAAATTCTATGCAAATAACACACTGTTGACGGCAGAAACTATGTGTCAGGCATACAGCAGTATCTTTTTATGTCTCCAAGGACTTCACAAACTTGTGTCACCTTGTTCTTGTTCTTTGAGAAGTTGTAGTTCTTTTCCTATATTTATAGCTGTGACTTAGGCTTTTTAATTCTGCTATTTTAAAAAAAACTTCTTAGTGTCACACATTGTTTTTTAGTCATTTTTTCTTCTCACTAGAAAGAAGAGAAAAATTGTCCAAGTTCTTTGGTAAGGTAAAAGAATACATCAAGATCTAAATATTTGCTTGCTTTCATTGGCAATGAAAGTGTTCTTAACAGCATTTAACTGTGGTTTGATTGGTTCTTATTACCACTTACTTAATATTTTCTCCCAAATCCTAGGATATTTGGTATCCTCTCCTGGAGGTACATAAAAGCAAATGGCATTCACTTTAATATATTCAACTATATTTCACTGAACACAGAACTTACTGTATTGTACTGTACCTTAGGAGACTAATTTAGATTTTGAAAAAATAAAATATATACATATCTATAGCGTTTTAATTTGCCATTTGTTATTACATAAGCATGAGGCATACAGTCTCAGGAAAGTAAAGACCAAAAAAGAAAACTAATCTAAACTAGCAATGTAGTAGTTACTTCTCTTCCTAAAGAGAGTAAATACAAATGACCAAAATAACAAATCATAGACCAAATTTTATAATGTGCTATATATCTTATAGTCAAATGGTGGTTTGCAAATAAATGTTTTTAGAGCTAAATTTGTTTCTGTTTGTTTTGATATAATAGTGATGCACAATGAAAATAAAATATGAGACATACTTTGAATTTGTGTGTGTGTGTGTGTGTGTGTGCATCAGGGAAATACACACATATACACACACATATATTACAAAGCAGTTGACCACTGCTGTTCCAAAATACAGGTTGCCATTTGTTAATTTTATAAACATTAGAACTTCCATAGAAAGTCAGTGTAGTGTTATTGCAACATCTAAAAGAGTTTATGAAATATTGTAAATCAGAGACCCTCATCTGCATTTATTCTCTCTAATCTCTCACTGATCAAAACAAATTACCCGAAACTAACAATGTGGCATAACCATAAGAGAGAAAATTCTAAAAATAATATAATTGTTCTATACACATTTGAATTTTCATAGAAAAATTTCATACTTTTCTTATAAAATGTTGAGTTATCTTTTCCATAAAATGCAAACAATTCTTTCATAAACTCATTGTATTCATAATTCCTTATTGAATAATGTTTAATAATTATTCCCCTCGTCAGTGGATAGACCAAAATATATACACTTAAGAAAAAGAAAATCTGTAATTTAGACAATTAGTAAATATTTGCTCAGATAGTTTTTGAGCATATTATAAAATATTAAATAGTTCTTTATGATCTATGAAGGATATGTTTTAAAAAAGTTTCTTTTGTCTCTTTACGATCTATGAAGTGTATGTGTTAAAAAAACACATTTTTTTAAGAATACAACTACACAGAATAGTCAAATATTTTCTTGCAAAAAAGCATATGATCCAGAGCAATTGATTAGTATACAGTCCTAGCATTGTAAACAAAAATAATGACTCTAGCCTGTAGTTCTCAAAGAAACATCTTGTAATTTCATTTAAAAATTACGATGAGAAGATAGCATGAGAGAAATCTACCATGAGAACAAAACTTACTTTTTTAACTTAAGATAATTAATTGATAAGTTATAGATTGCCATAATGTCAATACATGAAGACACTAAGATAAAAATAGAATTTTGTAGTGAAAATGCTAAAATAAAAATAAAATACTTTCTGAGCCCTTACTTAAATTACATAAAATTTAACATAGCCTATGTACATGTATGATTGTGTGCCCCTTATTTTACAAACATAAACTTAAAAAAATGGTAGTAGCATCACATCTGGAGCTAAGCAGGTACTGGCAAAATTTACATTATATTTTAGTCATATATCACATGATAAATGCCCAGACAAAAGAAAGGGAAGAGAAAACAGAGTATTGGGATTGCAAATATCATCAGGAGATGCCCAAAAGTAAATACAGTGCTACTTAAGCATACCATTTAATATCATATAGATCATTATTTTAATACTTTTCTCAAAAGTCACTGAAAATATAGAACTTAAGTCAAAGTACCTAGTATATAACCCTCTTGCAAAGCAGTATCTACTTACGTTTACTTAATTCTTTTAAGTTGTTGCTAAATATGCTTAATAATATATATTTAGATTTAATTTTGCAAGTTTTTAAATCTTATTTATTTCTGATTTATTGTTTTTCATGTTGTTTCTTTAAGAGAAGGTATGATAAGAATAGAATATAGTAGTGTATCATAGAGTGCAATGCTATTTCGATAATTGGGTTATCTTCTGTATAGATATTTTACTTGAAAGTAGACCAATAAAGGTTTGGTCTACCTACCAGCTACATAGAGCAAGTCATTAATTGCTCTGACTATCAATTTTATCATATGTAAAATTGAGTTAATAATAAGATTGAAAACTACCACATAGGGCAAACATACAGATGGCAAGAAGATATGCAGATGGCATATAAGAACATGAAAAGATGTCCAACATCATACATCATTAGAAAATGCAAATTAAAGTCCCAATGAGACATAGATAACACTGTATTCGAATAGCTAATATGGAAAAATAACTGACAACAACAAATGCTGGTGAGGATGGGAAATAACAAGGACTCTTATTTACTGCTGATGGGAATATGAAGTGGTATAGTGGTAGAGCCACTTTAGAAGAGAGTTTGGCAAATTTTTGTAAAGCTAAACAAGCACTTATGTTCAACCAGCATAAGTATTTTCCACATGAATGAATAAATGTAAAATTAAAAAGAAACAAAGAAATGCATAGAGCAGCTTCCTTGAGTTTTCCTTAAAATAGGTAGAAGAGCTTCAGAAGAAAAAGCACACTAGGAGCTCAGATCTTGGTTTATAAGTACCTTCAGCAACTGAAAAACTAGGGCTTCTTTGGAAAATGGTGAGCATTAAGACTGAGGCAGAGCAAGAAGACAAACCTGGAACATCTTATTGAATGAGAAAGCAAAGAGTTACTGAAAGATTGATGAGGAGGTAACAATAGGACCCAGGAGTCAGTCTCAAGCAGCTCCTTCTGGCTAAAATTGAAGCAATTTTAGCTTTAAAATAAATATCAAAAATAATAAGTTAACATCCAATGAATAAAATATCCATCTAGAAGTTCAGGCAACTATAAATAACATATAAATAAACAAGGAGGAAGATAAAGCTCTTCCTTAGAGTTAAATGCCAACTAATACATTTAAAAGGAATGATGGAAACAGAAAATCACACTTTGGCAACTCTCATTTGGTGGTTAATTCAGAAAGAAGTCCTTAAAGAATGCTAGAGCTGGCTAGTAGATATTTGACGAGAAGCAGGTGTTGCAGGTGAAAAAAATTGATAGGATTTTCTTAGAAGTATTCCCCACATAGAAGTTATCAAAAGGCAATGAAAAATTAAAACATGAAAGATCTATATTCTCTGCACAGCTGTCAAATTCATGATGGACAAAGAAAGATTGAGAAACTGTGGCATACTGAAGGGGACAAAAGAGACAGGAAAATTTACCCTATCCAGGTTCCTAGAGTAGAAAGCAACAATACAGATTGTTGGGACAGTTAACAATATTTAATGGAGGTGTATGAACTGGATGGTAGCATTGTAATAATTTTCATATTTGAATTGTTGCATTGCAACTGTTTTGTGGTTAAGTAGTAAAATGACTTTTTTCCTGGCATGCAAACAGGAGTATTTAGGAATGGTGAGGAATTGTGTCTAGGATGCTTCCGAGTAAGGGAGATAGGGTGATGGAGGAAACATGGTAAAATGCTAACAACTGAGAAATAAGGAAGAATAAAAATAAGAGGGCTGGTGAGCTCTTTGTACTATTCTTGCAAGTTTTCTGCATGTGAAATTGTTTTTAAATCACATATTAAAATATATTTAAAGGAATTGGTAAAAAGATGAGTTAGAGAAAAATAAGGTGTGCAAATTTTAAAAAGAGAGATGGAAGATAGGATTCATAGAATAAGCTGATATTGCTGTTAAGGCCCATAAGATAGAAGAAGAATAGTATACGGTCTTCTCTAAAACATCTTCCACTCTTTGCAAGGAAATAAAACTAAATTTGATGTTAATTGATATATTTTAATATTCTGTATTTTCATTGCTACCTACTTTCTTATTATTTGGCCTTTACGACAAATGTTTGGAGTAATTTGTAATAATATATGTATTAAAGAAACAGAAATTCAATTGTAAATTAAAATAAATTATAATATAATGTACAATACAATATATAGTTATATGATATTTAAGTTAGAAAATAAAAAAGAATCAGAAACAAAGGAAGTAGCTACAGAGTGTATACAAATAAAATGTAATTTGGTAGATCCTATGGAATATGCTATTTAGAGCCTGAGATAAAGTCCATGGTAAAATATGAAAGAATTCAAGTTTGAATTTTGAATTTAGATGTTTTAGCATTCAAACAGCTTCAGTTGAAGGAATTTCTTGGAAAATTTTGGGAGCTAATGGAAAGTAAGATTAGAAATGCCACATACTTCCAGGTTACAGGTACCTTGACAATAAGGTTTGATTTAATTAAAAGAAATACAGTATATAAAAATACAAATACAAGAGATATAAAAATACAAATCAGATTCCTGAAATGGTTGCTATGGAAGCAAAAAATATTGCTCATCCTTTCGGTCATTTTAATGTAGAGGTGCCTTATATTTCTCACCTCTGGACTTCTAGTTTTTTTCAGCGTCTCATTAGGATTATTTAACGGAAGTATGTGGCAGGCAGAGTTTGAAAATTGGACTGTTTACAAATGAATATCTTCCTCAGTTTGCCTGTCTAATTGTAGCAAATGGAAGAGTATAAGTCTTACAATCATGTCCTGTTTGATATGAAGTTACTTTTGTGCCTATTCTTTTTGCTTAACCTGCACAAAGCCAAAGTAAAGAACACAAAATGCACAGAATTTCCATATGCAAAGGCTGCTTCAGTTACTATTAATACTTGTGTTTAAATTTGCTACATGTAGAAAAATCATGTCTGCGTGTTCTATGGTGCTCCTTTCTAAGTTCCTAAAAGATTAGAATTGTAGTGCAACCACCCTTGTCATTTACATCACACTTTTATGTGTTGCTGCTTTTATGGAGTGCTAAATTGCTTGATTAAATTTTACTGGTTTATTCTGCTTGCTCATTCATTTCCTACTTAATCCAGGCTACAACATTTTCTTCCTTTAAGTGAACATATGAAACCTTACAATATAATTTTAGAGGTACATTTGGGCTGTGAAAATGGCTAAGTGGTTTAATAATTTAAGGTGCTATTTGTTTGGAAAAAAAAAACTGAATACTCCACAAAAGTATCAAAGTCATAAGCAGTGTCAGTATGTTGGGTTTAACAAAGCTTTTGAAGGCATCAATCTGGGTTAAATGCTTACTTTTATTAGGTGTCATTATACTTTATTTCTAAGCTTTTTTTTTTTAATCTTATACATTTGGAAAACTGTTCATTCCTGAAATTAAGAATAACACATAAAATATGCACTTTAACAAATTCCTTTTCTAGCGTACATAAGAAGAGGAAGGAATACCATTTTCTTTATTATACTTCTTTCACAATTGAAAGTAGTGGAACATGATAAAGCATTTGAAATGTTCTCCATCACTCACTTGCACACCACCTCCAAAACTTTCTAGTTCCTCTCTGAACTCTTTCTTCTCTCTTCTGATGACTTCATACCTTTATATAAAACAATGGTGTCCATTTAAAATGCTTCCTTCATTGTTTTATTTTTGCATATTAAGGATTAACTTCTGCTTTGTCAAACTTACCGTCATCATGCCCGTGATCAAACTTGGCTTTCACGGTACTAAACTCTGTCTTAGTTACTGCTGAATTAGCAACTATTAAATTCACTTTTTGTCTATTCTCTGTAATTATGCCTAATATGTTAACCATTTCTATTATTAACAATGCACATAACTCATTTATTGGCAGGGCATCTATAAATGAGTTGAACTTTTCTCTCCAGACCAGATTAGTGGCATTAGTATAATCACAAGCAGGGGCCCTGTTACTGGTTTCGAAGCTTCAAATAGAAGCTCTGTCACTACAGTTTTTAAATCTCAATATACTTCATTTCCTCATTTGTAAAATTATAGTAGTCAATATAATTAAGGAATTATTGTTCCCAAATTAGCGAATTATGTTTAGGATATGAACCCCAAATATCTAAGACAGGTCTCAGTCAATTTAGGAAGTTTATTTTGCCACAGTTAAGGACACGCCCCTTTGACACAGCCTTGGGAGGTCCTAATGACATGTGCCCAAGGTGGTCTGAGGACAGCTTGGTTTTATAGATTTTAGGAAGATATGAAAAATCAATTAATATATGTAAGATAAACATAGGTTGATCCAGAAGGTGGGACAACTCAAAGCAAAGGTAGGACAACTCAAAGTGGGGAGGGGATTTCCAGGTCATTGGTAGATAACTAGAGACAAAAGGTTGCATTCTTTTCAGTTTCTGATTCGCCCTTCCAAAGGAGGCAATCAGATATGAATTTATCTCAGTGAGCAGAGGGATGACTTTGAAGAATAGGAGGCAGGTTTGACCAAGCAGCTCCCAGTTTGACTTTTTCCCTTTAGCTTATTGATTTTGGAGCCCCAAGATTTGCTTTTCTTTCTCAAGAACATGGCCTAATGAGGGATCTCATTTTATTAATATGTTTAATATTGTTAATTGCCAAAAGAGTTGGATGTTCTCTAGGTGTAATAAATACCTTCCAGTTGCATTGCATGACATTATTCAAAGTGCCATGTCAGCTGATCACCTCCTCCCTGGTCTTCCTGTTCTGGGTACCTGCAGACCAAGGGCCAGACAGCCCATCTTCCAAGACCACCTATCAATCAGAAAGGACACAAGTAACAGAGATTACAAATACAATCTGCTACTTTTCCAAGTTTTAACCTGTTAGTTGTTTAATCCTAGAAGTTGAGTCATAGGCAGAGGCAGCTGGAATACAAATATGTGTGGCAGAGACCATCCTCTGAGGACTCAAGGCAAAGGCAAACTGCCAATAGATGAGAATGTATTTTATTATTTCAACTGGCTGTGCTGGGGATGTCTGTATGAATATCATCCTTTCTTTTCCCCAGTGCTAATCTCTCTTATCTTAATCTCCAGGCAATTTCTCTACCAGGACTAGGGTCATGCCATATTAATTTTTCTTCCTCTTTCTCATACAATTTCAGTCTATCTCACTGTATCAAATAATTTCTTTTTCCTTCAAAACTGTAGAGATTTTTCTATTCGGGAAAATAAAAAGACTCTTCTAAGCACCCATACTAATATCTTATCTCACTCCTTTTCATGGCTATTGTTTGTATGTTTTCTCAATATAGATTCTAGGGCTGTGTGCCAGTTAAGGCATAACCAGTCACCTTTTTTAGGTGGGGTATTTCTTGACTTTAATGAACTCATCCCACTGAATGGAAATGGAATTCAACAGAGCCAGTAAAAAATTGAGCTCTATGCTCACAATCCAACTATTTTTGTCATGCATCTAGCTTCCAAAGATTTAAGTTCTTATTTAACATCCTGCAGTCCACTTTTTCACATACACACACATATATGTGTCTATAGATACGCACACATCGTACATTATATATATGTGTGTGTGTGTGTATATGTCTATATAAATAAATACAAATATATATATAATTTCTTTACATGAGTATCCTGTTGTTTTTTCAAACGGATTATTTCCAGCATATTGAATAGAACGTCTTTCTGTATTCCCTATCTCTTAGCAGCTCCTTATTCTAATTATACAGGATGGAAATTTTAGAGTCATCTTTGATCACTCTTTTTGCCCTTTTTTATGTTGAATTAGTATTCTATTTTCAATAGTTCAATCTCTTAAGTTTTCTTAAATTATTATTTCTATAGCTATATTTCAGATTCTCATTACCATTTACATGAGATAATCTTAGTCATTCAGGCATGGCAAGGCAAAACTGGAGACCTTATCTGCCACCAAATACAAACAAACACACATGTGTACATATACAGACATACTTATCCCATCTGCTACATTTTCCCTTCCTACAGTGCTGTTTATTTTTTTAAAGGCTTATTTATTAACCATTTGATCAAAGAAGCTGTCCTTGACCAATCATTATCAAGATATAGTCCATCTCCAGGCCCTATCAAGTTTATATATCTGAGATAAGTTTTAAGCTGGAATCTTATTAAAATGCAGATTCTGATAATGTTTATTTAGGGTGAGACTTGAGGCTCTATATTCTGAGTTGATCTTAAGGAATGCCCATATTGAGGACTTGAGAAACATATTTTGTAAAGCAAGGATCAATCAGGTTCTACATCATCTGGCCCCTTTCCAGTCTCTCAGAATTTATCACAACACTCTCCATCTGACTCACTTGGCTTCAGGTCCCTTAACTTCTTTTATTTTCTTAGTACATCAAACTCTTTCATATGTTCACAACTTTGCATGGAGAGTCTCATTTGTCCAGAATGCTCTTCATCACTTTTTGTACTACTAACCCTGCATCCTTTACATCTCAACTTATTTTATTCCTCTGGCAAACACTTTCTGAGTGTAAAGGTTACTTTGACATGTCAACTTAACTGGGCCATGAGACACCTAGATATTTTGCTAAAGATTATGTAGGTGTTTCTGTGAGGATGTTTCTGTATGGCGTTATGTCTTGATTTATAGATCAGGGAAGCAGATTGCCCTCTCCTGTGTGGGTGGGCCTCATCCAGTTCACTGAGTAGAACAAAAAGGCTGAGTTTGGGAGAAATGTTTCTCTATCTGACTGCCTTCGAACTGAGGCAACAGGCTTCTTCTGCCTTCAGGCTCAGAATCAGACTAGGACTGAAACTTACACCATGGGCTCTTCTGGGTCTCCAGCTATGTGCTCTGTACTGATAAACACCCACATAAATATTTGAATAGCACAGCAGTAAGGGCTAAAAAGAAAGAGATATGATTATGAAAAACAAAGAGGTATATGGTGCATAGGTGGTTAGAGAAGTATTCCAAAAGCAAGTAGAATTTTAGCTGAAAATTAAAGAAAGAGTAGAAAAAAGCTGAAAAAAAGATAATTTCAGGCAGAGGGCACATCCTTTATCAATATATTGAAATGGTATTGTTGGGGGCCATTAAATAATAGCTCGAAGCTGGGTGCTTTGGCATTCTGAGTACTTTAAATTGAAGGAAACTAGAAGGACCTCGGAAGCAATGGTTCTCTCTGACCACTCGCTTACCTGTCTCCAGCCCCTTTTTCTCTTCTGAAGTGAGTTTTAGAAACCAGAATTCCTCTTCCTCATGATGATTCATAGAAACTAGAAATTCGTTCCTTCAAAATAAGCTGTAAAACCTGGAAACGTCACTCTCTGACTTTGTCCCTTCTCCTCTGAAGATCCTCCAGAGATGAGTGCCCTGCCCTTACCCAGAGAAAGGAACGCTACTGGAGAGTCCAAGAATAATCAGAATGGATTGGCTTTGGTGGGTTCTCCTCATCAGTTTACTACCATGAGATTATAGCCTCTTCTCCCCCCTCCCTTTTTTTTTTTGGTAGAGACAGGATATTGCTATGTTGCTCAGTCTGTCCTCAAACTGCTAGCCTCAAACAATCCTCCCTCCTGGGCCTCCCAAAGCACTGGGATTACAGATGTGAACCATCACACCTGACAAAGATCATACCCTTTTTTTGTGCAATCATATTTCTACATGTTGCTCATTCTTCATTGAACTAAACATAAAACAGTTTTTCCTGACTTTAATTCTTCATTACTGAAGACTCCCACGTCAGGTAAAACTGTTACAATTATTATACTTTTCACTTGTTAATCTGTCTTTTGTTATAGAAGTGTTGAAGTGTTGACCATGACCCTTGTGATATGTCACAAAAAGGTATTATCTTTTTACTACTGCAATTTCATGACCAGCTGTGTGTTTGTAAAGTCTAGGGGAAAAAAATCAGTGTGTCGTAAGTGAAGGGAGTAATATTTATGGGATGTTAGAGAGAAGGCAGGAGATAAATTATGGAGACACTTATAGACCTTGGTAAAGAATATAGATTTAATCTAAGCACAATGGGGATACAATGAAATAAGGAGAATATATTACAAACTTTTGTTTGTTATGCTTTACTCTGTCGGGACCTCTATTTCCAGTCATGACAGAGAAAACTGGTACCAGACATGTGATCTCTTCATTAAAACTACTGCAAAAATAATAAAATACATGAGAGACAACATATCAGGTATGAAACAGTAAGCAGAGATCTGTGATCATGGGAAGGAAAACACACAAGGTGAACCAGATGTTTGTACCAGGTGGAACCTGGTTTCCACCTAGATACTTTTTTGTGCTGCAAAATATTAAGGCAAAGTAACAGTGGTTTTGCTTAGCTAAGGAGGAAAGTATTAGATTCTTTTTGGCTTGTGGAGCAGCTGAAACATACAGCTTTGGCTATCTAAGATGAGAGCTCTCTTCCAGAGAAGGGGATCTGGAATTATTTGTGGTGAATCATCATGGGTCCTTGAGTAAGGGCTCAATGATTAACTTCAGATGAACAGTGTCAGCCCAGCCAGAATGGAATGATCTGCCCCGCACCCTCTGAGCACATTGAGCATTCAGGTGAGACTATAGAAAATACTGTCACTTAGGAGTCAAGATCACACCCTGTAGTAAGTAGCATGTTCTAAATGCTAAGTACAGAAAAGGAATAGAATGTTCTTAGCAATAATAACATCCAAATCTGGTAGGACCAAAGTATAGGTCAGTAATTGAAATACCTGACAAAACAAAATGCATTGCCTTTTAGTGGGTGACAAAAATGCTTAAAACACTACATAATATAATCAAATATGGCCAGCATAAAATTAAAAAAAAAGAAAACATTAAATATATAGAAATAGAAAGTGTTACCCATACACAAAAGAAAGAACAGTTAGAAAAAGCAATGCTGACATGTTATAATTAGCAGAAAGTACGTTTCAAGGAGCTGCTGATACCTTTAGTTTGTGATGTTCCCACATAATCAATATTGTTTTCTTGGTGTAATATGGAACAGGGAAAGTTCAGGAGTAAAAATGTCTAAGCTTATAAAAATAGACAGTTTTGAGCTAAATGAACATGTGGGAACACATGTTTATTCTGAATTTAAGTCACCAACACATTTTTATTTAATGTTTTAAAACATTTTTTGCTGGAAATAATGTTTAATTATAGTGGGTTTTAGTCTTAGAAAAGTAATAAAAACTGAACTTTCTGATGTATGAATTTTCTGATGGCTTCAAAATATATGGGTGAGAGTGGTACAAGTACACTTGTAAGATTTGACATTTTTGACTTTGAGAGTTATAAGAAGTATAAAATTTATAATTAACCATTGCTAATCCATTGTTATTATCCTTTCTGAGTCAAAAGTTGAGTGTTAAGAGAGACACTTTATTAAATTATTTGTCATATGGCACTTGGACTATCATGAACATTCCTCATCCTTTCTAAGCTTTGATTTCCCTACATGTAAGCTTGGAATAATGTTAAAAATTTCACTCTTATTTAGTATAAAAGTGGGAGATGTGCTCCTTTCACCTCTCTACTTCCCTGAGTGGACATTGGTGGCCCTAATAATTTATTTTTGAAAATACAAATATAGTCATACTCTAAAAAGCTCTTTTGCAATCACCTATTTTTATTTACAAATTAAGATTTTTTTTTCTGAGACAGAGTCTTGTACTGTCACCCAGGCTGTAGTGCAGTGGTGTGATCTCGGCTCACTGCAACCTCTGCCTCTCGGGTTCAAGCCATTCTCCTGCCTCAGCCTCGCAACTAACTGGGACTACAGGCATCCATCGCCACCTCTGCCTGATTTTTGTATTTTTAGTAGAGACGGGGTTTCACCATATTGGCCAGGCTAGTCTTGAACTCCTGACATTTTGATTATCCTGCCTCAACCTCCCAAAGTGCTTGGATTACAGGTATGAGCCACTGCATCCGGCCTAGATAGTATAATTACTTATTTTGCTTCTAATCTTCCTCCCCCACCACCTTTTTTTTAGGTCAGTGGATCTTTTCTAGACAGAATTCTTGGAATACAAACCGTTTCTTCTCATGGTACAGTTTTGGCCACAAGTCTCAAAAATGTATTTTGAAATTCAGAAAACAAAAATTCATCCATTGTTTTTCTCAACATTTCGGTTATGGCCATCACTCAGAAACTGTCAGAAAACCCAGTGCTGAAGCTGCTGGTTTCTGCTAAGGACAGTCAGAAGAGATGACATTATTATATCAAAATGATTGTTGCAACTCTATGGTCTTGCTGTTTCTTTAATATATAGAAAATGCCAGAACATAATTGAAAATACCTTAATTCTAACTATTTTTCTTTACTAACTAGGTGTTATAAAACACTGACGAGTCATTCCACCACTAGGATCCTGCTTCCTTACGCTAAAGTATAAGCACTTATCTAGCTTGGTTCTGAGATATGTGCTAAAGATCAAGTCAAACTAATCATCATATATACAAGCATTGTAGTGGATTCCATTCTGTAATTGTTGTAACTAGTGAGTCAAATAAGTTCTATTTTCTTAAAGAAAATGCCAACAAAATTGTTTTCATTTTCTTTCAATACATAATATATTTTACATAACATCCAAGGGTATGAAATGTTATTTGAATCAAGAAATCAATTTCATTTTTAGTTTTTCTTTCTGAGAAAGTTTCTTACAGTCATTTTATTTCCTCTACCTGCATTTTTTTAAATGTCTAAGCATGGAAAAAC
This sequence comes from Callithrix jacchus, assembly GCF_049354715.1. Lineage (NCBI taxonomy): Eukaryota > Metazoa > Chordata > Mammalia > Primates > Cebidae > Callithrix > Callithrix jacchus. The sequence continues at coordinate 100,846,985 of NC_133504.1, read as the reverse complement.
TGAAAGCAATATTTGAAGGTGATTCATTTATTCATTAAATATTAATTAGGTCTTTCTATGCAGCCGGCACGCTATACATTCATGGAATACAGCAAGAATAGAACAGAAATTTTTTTAAAAAACTCTGCTTTCATGGAATTCACATTCTGGTGAAAAGATTCCTAAAGACACATTAGAAATGACTGTACTCTACATATATACTCAATAAGGTTATGAATTGTTCACCTTGCAAACATTATTTTGTCCTTCACATTTCATGTGATCATAAAAGAAATAAAATATATTTATATGATGGTAGAATTAAAGATTTTAATGTAGGACCTCAAACTATAAAATCCTAGAATAAAATCTAGGAAATCGTCTTCTCAACATTAGCATTGAAAACAATTTATAACTAAGTCCCAAAAGCAATTGCAACAAAACCAAAAATTGACAAGTGGGACCTAATTAAACCAAGAGCTTCTGCACATTAAAAACCATCAATTGAGTAAAGAGACAACCTAGAAAATGAAAGAATACATTTGCAAACTGTCTATCTTAGAAGGGTTTAATATCAAGAACCTGTAAGGAACTTAAACAAATCAACAAAAGAAAACAAAGTAATCCCATTAAAAATGGGCAAAGGACATGAACAGACACTTCTCAAAAGAAGACACCCAAGTAGCCAACAAACAGATGAAAAATCTCTCAGCATCACAAATCACAAGAGAGATGCAAATCAGAACTACAATGAGATACCACCTCATACCTGTTGGAATAGATACTATTAAAAAGTCAAAAAATAACAGATTGTTGGTGAGGCTGTGGAAAAAAGGGAATGCTTTACACTGTTAGTGGAAATGTAATTAGTTCAGCCACTTTTGAAAGCAATTTGAAGATTTCTTAAAGAACTTAAAACAAAACTACCATTTGACCCAGCAATCCCATTGCTGAGTATATACTCAAAAAAATATAGGTCATTCTATTAAAAAGGCACATGCAGTCATATGTTTATCTCAGCAATATTCACAATAGTAAACACATGTAATCAACCCAGGTGCTCTTCATTGGTGTATTGGATAAAGAAAATGTGGTATATATACACAATGAAATAATATGTAGTCATGAAAAAGAACACAGTCATGTTCTTTGCAGCAACATGAATGGAGCTGGAGAAGACTGTAATCCTAAGTGAATTAATGTAGGAACAGAAGACCAAATAGCACATGTTCTCACTTACAAGTGAAAGCTAAACCTTGAGTACTCATGGATATAATAATGGGAACAATAGACACCATGGACTACTAAAAGGGAGAGGGGGAGAGGTGGGAGAGGATTGAAAAACTACCTAGTGGGTATTACGCTCACTATCTGGATTCAATATACCCATGTTAACAATCCTACACGTGTAACACCTTTATCTAAAATAAAAGTTGAAATTAAAATAAATAATTAAAAGGATAAAAAAATCTGTGATATAGAAGCCTGTCTGATAGTGTCTAAAGCAAGAATACATATTTAACCATTATTTATAAACAAGATAGAAAATTACTTCATGATATTTTAGTATAGTATTGCATCGACTTTAGTAGCAATGCCTTTGTTTTATTAAAGTTTGCAATCTAAGACAAACAATAATGACAGAACACAATGTTAATACACAGTGCTTGCAAAACTTTTTTTAAAATTTTTTTATTGTACTTTAAGTTCTGGGGTACATGTGCAGATCATGTAAGTTTGTTACATAGTTATACAGGTGCCATGGTGGTGGTTTGCTGCATTCATCGCCACGTCATCTAAATTAGGTATTTCTCCTAATGCTATTCCTCCCCAACCCTCCATTCCCAGCTATTCCTCTCTGAGCCCCCCACCCCCAGACCCTAGTGTTTGATGTTGCTCTCCCTGTGTCTGTGTGTTCTCATTGTTCAACACCCACTTATGAGTGAGAACATGTGGTGGTTGGTTTTCCGTTCTTGTGTCAGTTTGCTGAGAATGATGATTTCCAGTTTCAATCCATGTCCCTGCAAAGGACACAAAATCATCCTTTTTTGTGGCTGCATAGTATTTCATGGTGTATATGCCCTATATTTTCTTTATCCAGTCTATCGTTGATGAGCATTTGGGTTGGTTCCAAGTCTTTGCTATTGTGAACAGTGCTGTAAGAAACATACTTGTGCATGTGTCTTTACAGTACAATGATTTATAACCCTTTGAATAAATACCGAGTAATGGGATTGCTGGGTCAAATGGTATTTCTATTTCTATATCCTTGAGGGATTGCCACACTGTCTTCTGCCATGGTTGAATTAATTTACACTCCCACCAACAGTGTAAAAGCGTTCCTATTTTTCCACATCCTCTCCAGCATCTGTTGTCTCCTGATTTTTCAACGATCGCCATTCTAACTTGAGTGAGGTGGTATCTCAATATGGTTTTGATTTGCATTTCTCTAATGACTAGTGATGATGAGCTTTTTTTTCAAATGTTTGTTGGCTGCATAATTAATCTTGTTCTGAAAAGTGTTCATATCCTTTGCCCTCTCTTTGATGGGGATGTTTGTTTTTTCTTGTAAATTTGTTTAAGTTCTCTGTAGATTCTGAAAACCATTTCTAAAATGCTTCTTAGCTAATATTGCTCCAAAGGCTTCTGGCCATCTTATATATGAATCAAAATGGATACAAATATTTAATCACCTAAGACCAAATAATCCAATATTCATAGTTACATTGGGGGAAATCCCTGACTAAATGGTTTTTAGTTATTTTACACATGCACAGTCTCATTTTAATATCTATTTCTTATTTTAAGTCAATGCTTAGTTCATTAAATGAGAAACTGTTTAAAATCTGTACTTCACTCAGTCATAACCAAGATACTGAATTTTTCAAGAACTCTACATGTCAAATAATTTTAAAAACAAAGAGATCTAAGAGCTAACCTACTTTAACCTCACCCCAGACATATAACAGAGAAACTGATGGCCAATATGGTTAAAGATTTTTTATTTTAAAACAAATTAGTAGCAGCAGTACCAGGACTTGAATAATTATCATATTTCCCAATTTCACATATTTGTAAACTTGTCAGTATCATTTAAACTCATTTGATTTTTTTTAATCAACATTTTAAATTGGTGTAAAGAAACTCCTTCATCTTTAAAGGAGGATTCCTCTATGGTTACCTTTGAATGGACTTTGTTCTAATTCTTTATTTCATCAGGAGACTGGAAAATTATCAATATAATAATGAACTTTCTAGGTTGACCAAACCTATTTTAACTTTTTAAATTGTTAGAAATAGTTTTACCTCTAATATATAGCTTTAAAAAACCACTCATGGAATATCTAAGACATAAATACATTCAAATATTTCTTCTTTCACAACTGACTATAGTGATAATAAAACAACACTAAACTTTTCTTTCTTCTTGCTTAGTTAACAAAATACATAAAATTAATAAGCACTTAAACAGCCATTTGGGAAAACAGATAATTTGGGTTTCTCTGAGTGTATGTATGTATGTATGTGTGTATGTACATATGTGTGTATATGTTCACAAGCACATAAAGGATCAATGTGGAGTTCAATGTTAAGGAGTCTTGGAGGTTTTTCTATATGCATTCATGGAACTCATTTAACAACCAGAAAATGAGACTTTCTTTTTATTTATGTTATCTATTTTCACAACAAATTTAATCTAGTTTGCTAAGTTGATGCCAATCTCTTACTTAAAATATAATTTCTTTTCTACATCCCTTTGGCTTGAATCTCTCTCAGAAGCATCACATCAGTTGTCAAAAGAATATTTATCTAATGGAGGGCATAAAACCCCTGAAAATAAGAGAACAGATTGTTTAATAGCAATATTCCCTATACAGCAGAATATGACATTAGGTAATAAAAGAGTCTTCCATTCTGTGACTCCTCACCATGTGGTCTCAGTATGCCTGAGAGTGAAGCAGGCATTTATTACTTCATATGTCCTCTGATACTCTGGGATTATCACTTAATTAACTTGGTATAAATAGACTGAACAAGTGGTGTAAATCCCAGTAGACACAACACTTAGAATTCTATAATGGATCCTCAAAAGAAATCCTAGAAAATGAACTAACAAGAAATAGAGAAGTGACACCTGCTTCAGATCAGAATTTGAGTTTATAATAAACACTTTTTAATTTTTCTGCACATCTTTTTCAACGCAGGTTGCCACATTTAAGTGTTATAAATAGAAAGGCAGACATCTATTGAACTATTATAGGACCTCCTTCATGCTTCTCAGTTTGAGGAAATGTTAAAGGATTAGAGATTAATTTAAATTCCAGATACAATTTTAAGTGCTTGATTAGGACAGAATTTAAGAGAATTCAACAAAACCATTAGTTGATGATGGAGGTGTATTTTTATATTGAGGGTAGTAAAGAGCATGTGTGCTTTATTTGTTATAAAAGTATGAGAAAGACATGTTAATTAAGGTTATTAACGTTTGTTATTTCTTAAAGCTCTATATAAAAGTGAACTTAAACCTATTAATCAAATCTCTTTGTGACCATTTAAGAATCTGACTCAACATTTTTTGAAAGTGCTCTACAAAAAATAGAAAGTGCTCTCAATTTCTATATTTTAGAAACTGATTAGGTTAGATCAAAGAATAGTATCAAGATGTTTTAACCCAAATTGCATCTAAAAGCAAGCATTAAAAAGACCCAAGAAACTATAATTCAATTTTAGCAAAACCGTATCTTAGATGCATGTTAGTGCAGTGACTTTTCCAGGACTATTGATAGTAGACCTAAATGGAAGTAAATATTTATGTCGATTTTTATCAAAAGTATAGTGGACAGTTTATAGCTTAATACATTTTTTAGGTATTTAAAGAATAGCATACTGATGTATAATTTTGGTAATCCTTCCCATAATTATTTTAGAGTTCAAGTAACCAATACATTTTATTTGCCTCTAAAGCCAAAGTGGTGGCTAATAAATGAAGCCTTTAGTAGGAGGCATCTCAATTTCATGGAAGTCACTTATGAATCTTAACAGAGTGTCTCAGATACAGATCAATAGGCTATATCAAAGTCTTATGCAGAAATATTTTTTCTCACTGATACTAAAAGAAAAGTACTCATTTATAAAACTAAAACTGACGCTTTACTAAGGGATACTGAGAGTCTGTTTTGTTTGATCAAAACCTTCAGTTTGCTGACAAACATGAACTCTAGAGAGCCAACTATTTCAACAGCTGTTTGTATTAATTCTTCCCACTGATCACAGGTTTGTTTCAAGTGACTGTAGTGTTATCATATAATGAGTGATGTCACAAGATTTTTCTGGTAATATAAAAAATAAAGAAATGGAAAAATGCTGTTTAGATTTTTTTCTGGACTATGTAATAGAAATTATCTTCATATGTATGGATTTTGATGCTCTCTCATTATCCCAAATCTTATTTCTTGACTTATATATGTAAGTAAAAATAAGATGAGTTTTATAAGAATATTTAAATTACTAACGTAATAAATATTTATTGTTCATTTTTATTCTTAAATCTCCCTTCTCAAGTGCATTAGGGGAAGTATGTAGGGGAGTGTTGCCTATAGAAAACGTCAATTTATATAAGAAGTGACATAAGGAATCAGCTTGTGACAGGGAGGAGAATGGAGACAATCCTAGTGGCAAATCTCAGTTAGAATTCATGACCCCAGGCATGCATGCCTGGAAGAGAGAATCTGACAGCCAGTAAGGCCTCTTGAATGCTGAGGACAAACTAAGGGCCTGGTCCTGCCCTTAGAATGCAGACAAGGTCGCTAAAGGCATTGAAATATTAATAGTGGTTTTCTATAGTAGCTTTTGGACCCTACACCTCTGCAGTTTACTAATCCTGAGAGTTAACCAAATTAACTACCATATATAGATTCAGACCTGCCACTGAGACACATACAGTCTTGTTATTGGTAGACAATAGGTAGCGTCCAAAAAGTTTCAATCCTCTCTATGTCAACCTTTTATTAAACTTTTACCCCAGGTTCAGGGGTAATTTTGCACATGCTATATAGGTAAACTGCATGTTACTGGGATTTGATGTATAGATTATTTCATCACTCAGCTAATAAGCATAGTACTTGATGACATAATAGGTAGTTTTTCGATACTCACCTTCCTCCCACCCTCCACCCTCAAGTAGGCCCTGATGTCTGTTGTTCCCCTCTTTGTTTCCATGTGTATTCAATGTTTAGTTTTCACTTAGAGAGAACATGTAGTATTCGGTTTTCTGTTCTTGTGTTAGTTTGCAAAGGATAATGGCCTCCAGCTCTTGCCATGTTGCTGCAAAGGACATGACAGCATTCGTTTTATGGTTGCATAGTATCCATGGTGTATATGTACCACACTTTCTTTACCCAGTCTACATTCTTGGGCATTTAGACTGATTCCATGCATTTTCTCTTGTGAATAGTGCGGTGATGAACATATGTGTGCATGTGTCTTTATGGTAGAATGACTTATATTCCTCTGAGTATATACTCAACAATGAGATTGCTGAGTCAAATGGTAATTTTGTTTAAAGTTTTTTGAGGTATTGCCACACTGCTCTACACAAGGTCCCACCAGCAGTGTATAAGCATTCCCTTTTCTCCACAACCTCACCAGCATCTGTTATTTTTTGACTTTTAAATAGTAGTTATTCTGACTGGCATGAGATGGTATCTAATTGTTGCTTTGATTTGCATTTTTCTAATGATTCATGATGTTGAACATTTTTTCATCTGTTTGTTGGCTGTTTGTATGTCTTTTGAAAAGTATCTATTCACATCCTTTGCCCACTTTTTAGTGGGGTGGTTTACTTTTTGCTTGTAAATTTATTTAAGTTCTTCTTGTGATTCCTCCTATTTTTCTGACAATTGAAATTTAACAAATTGTCTCCATTACTAATTTTGAACATACACTTAGGGTCAGATGTGGTAGCTCATGTCTGTTATTTCAGTGCTTTGGGAGTCCAAGGCAGGCCTATCACTTGAGGTCAGGAGATTGAGACCAGACTGGCCAACATGGCAAAACTATCTATACTGAAAATACAAAACTAAGCCAGGCATGGTGGTGTGCAACTGTAATCCCAGCTACTCAGGAGGCTGGCTTCAGTCCCAAAGGCAGAGTTGATTTTGTACCACTGCACTCCAGCCTTGGTGACAGAGTGAGACTCCACTTCAAAAAAAAAAATCAAGAATGCACACTTAGATTGTGACCTCAGAAGGTGGTTTTTACCAAATATAAGGATAATAGTATCATGACAATAAAAATAAATAAGATATGTAAAATGAAATATTATTATATGCAATGTTATCATACTTTATTATATGTAGAATGATCTATACATTCGAAATTACTTTTTTTTTGAGATGAAGTCTCACTCTGTTGCCAGGCTGAAGTGCAGTGGCATGATCTCAGCTCACTGCAAAGTCTGCCTCCTGGGTTCAAGTGATTCCCCTGCCTCAACCTCCTGAGTAGCTGGGACTACAAGCATGCACTACCCTGCCCAGCTAATTTTTTGTATTTTATTAGAGACAGTGTTTCACCATGTTGGCCAGGATGGTCTCGATCTCCTGACCTCTTGATCTACCTGCCTTGTCTTCCAAAGTGCAGGGATTACAGGTGTGAGCCACTGTTCCTGGGAAAAATTACTTTTATTTTAAAGTAATTTAAATTTTATTCACATATGTTCTTCACTAAAAGCACTGGCTGAGTTTTCCTTCTGCCTTTTGGCAACTAGACGGGCTGGCTTGATCTTCCTTTGTGATGTTTGGTCCTATCCTTATCCTTTTTGTAGAACAGTTTTTGACCATGTTACTTTTACCAGAAGGCTGAAACTGAACACATTTTAATCTCAATTAGGATGCTCATCTCCTTTAAATCAATAAGTATAAGTACTGGCCCTATAATTTTTAAAGGGTGAGTTCCTTTTACTCATTAAGAGGTAAATATACTTTTCAGGAATTTGTGTATAATACACAATAGATAATCCATTTATCTACTTCAAGTTGCACGTTAACACCTGGCTCATTTCTAAAAGGCATCAATATTGTAAATTTATCACTTAATGTCAAGAGGGCTGTTTTCTACTAAACGTCTTCTGTTGAGTTTTTTTCTGGACTGTGGCATGCATTTTGACTTATTTGTCAACTAGGCCTTACCTGAAAGTAATAGAAACAATGAAGAAAGTTTAAGAAATCTATCATTGATTAAGCATGTCTTTTATGTTTTATGTATTGTGTTAGGTGATATTGGTAGGTAGGGAGATAGACTAACAAAATCCTCACAATAATTTTATCATTTTTATTATTATTAGCTCCAATTTTTAAATAATGAAGCAGAGAATCATATATATTTATAGATGTCAAATCTAAATTGTGGGGAACACAGAGTCTGAAGACTGTATGACTTTAAAAGTTAGGTACTTTTCACTAGCCCCAATGTTTCAAATTAGGTCTCAAATGCCTGTTACTAGAGAGTATGGGGGCAACTCTCACATGTTCTTAAATGAACTAAAATTGAGACTACAAGGAAATATGCCTATAGTCACAAATCAAGGAAATCCACTTCTTGTTTATTCCTAGAAATTACTATAATTTATAGAAATTTCTATTTCTTAGAGAAAAAAATAGAGACATAAAATTACACTTCAGCTTTGGGAGTCTGGCAATTATATATCATCTAGTGATTTTTCTGTGAATACAAACTGTTTCATCAATGAACTTGAAAATTGACCAGTCAGTAAGTTGTTTGCCATTAAATAATTTAACTCTTTATCATGTACCTATTTCTCATTATGCTCTTTATAAACATTTTAATAACAAGATTTTAATACCTGTATATTATAATTAAAATGATTTTTTGAAGTTTTGGAGGTTTCGAGAGGTACTCATTAATTATCTTTCTCTTTTTTATGTTTTGAGGCAATTAAAAAATAGACATAGGAATAAAGATTTAAACAGCATATTATTTTATTTATGTTTTTTTTTTGAGACAGAGTTTTGCTCTTGTTACCCAGGCTGGAGAGCAATGGCACGATCTTGGCTCACTGCAACCTCCGTCTCCTGGGTTCAGGTAATTCTCCTACCTCAGCCTCCTGAATAGCTTGGATTATAGGCATGTGCCACCGTGCCCAGCTAATTTTTTGTATTTTTAGTAGAGATGGGGTTTCACCATGTTGACCAGGATGGTCTCGATCTTTCGACCTTGTGATCCACCCACCTTGGACTCCCAAAGTGCTGGGGTTACAGGTTTGAGCCACCGCGCCCAGCCTATTTCAATTTTACCTGTATTGAATAAACAGCCTGAGCTAAGGTTTAAAATGTGTGATCTGCAGTTCTCCCCTGTGAACTTTACCGAACCTTTACACTAAAAATGGAGCAACTGTTGAGAGAAAGAAAGAAAAAAAGTACTGTTCTCTAATGACTCAATTCAGCCAATAGCATAGTTGATGAATACAAATGTTTATCTCTTACAGTAAAATAAATGAGAAAAATATGCAGAATTCTTGAAAATAATACCTCATTACTGCTTCTGCTTGGAGAATAAAATGGCCATCTGTACATAGAAATATAACCAAGGGAAAATAATGTTTCCTCAACAAATTTGTTGGGAAACTTAAATAGTTCATGTGGGATGTACTATAAGTAAGACATGAGATCATATTCTAAGAAAAAGTAGACTGAGGGATACTAGAGATTGAGAAACAAATAAATTGAAACCGCTAAAAAATAAATTGACCTTCTTAGTTGTAATACACACAGTTGTCACAAACTTTTGATTGTTAGAAAAAGTAACAGGTGGCATTATGGTAACTGGGAGGTCCATAGAGTCACAAAAAGCCAGAAACATGACAGGAAGTATTTAAGTAAGAATGACAGTGAGAAAAACAGAAGGAGTGGACTATAGGCCATTAATATAGTAACAGGGAATGCATTCCTAATATAACAAATTAGTGCAATGGCAAGATGTAATTTGACCCAGATATTTAATGTAAAATGAGTAGCAACCACTCATACAAACTGCAAATAGAAAAAGCTCCTTGTGCACAATGAGAGAGAAGGATTGTCGCACTAGACCTGATGAATCTATCCCATGAACTCTAGTAGTTTTAAACTCTTTGGGTTCAAACTTTGTCCTTCAGTCTTGCAGGCTTAGAGACTCATTGTCAATTCACCAAGGTTATATTCATTGCTCAGGGAATACTTAAATTAAAATAAAAGGAAATATAAAGTTAAAAAAAGTAAATTGGCTGGTTTAGTTGAGAACTATGGAGAATATAACCAAATGGCTATGTCTTTTAGTCAATGCATTTTTTCCATAATATAGGAAGTCACATTATCACCGATAGGTTGGTTGTCTGGTGAAAGAGAATTAGAGGATTTAACAATTAATGATATCAAATAGAAACTGTCTGACATATACCTATTCTGAGTATTGAGATAGATAGGGAGTAGAACCAGGTTCTAAGAAGGCCAGATTTTGAATCAGGGTGTTGTCCATATTTGTCCTTGTAATATCTCCCTATGTTTTAAACAAGTAATCTTTCACCCATCATAAACTCATTTTAAAATTTAACACTAAAGACCACTTTATTTTCTTTAATTTTTTATCTGAGGTTTGTGAAGATTTATACAAATTATTAGAAGACTGAAAAATTCATATCTAGACTTATTATTTTATTTTATAAGTTGAGAAAGTTAATGAGAGATTGATTCTACTAATCCTGTTTGAACATAAAAGAATTGACGCATGAACTGGAACTTTTAATTTTTCCTTCTAGAAAAATACCTGATATATTATATTCGATCGTGTGAAAGATATCAGACTGCCTCCATAGCCAGAGCTTCTTAAGAGAAAATGCATAAAGAGTTATGATACAATCAATAATCAAATTACTGTGATACTAAATTATATAAATGTAGAAAAAAGGGGAAAGAGTATGAAAAACAAACTGACTGCTCATTAATTCACATTTTGGATACATAGAACAAATCAAAGGAGAACAAACACTATGTTTGCCTAAATTGTGGAAATTTAAGGTTTAACTTAAATTGCAAAGATCCGAATTGTGGGCAGAGGAACGCTAATCCCTGAAGGTAACAGGCGAGTGGCCCTGACGTTGTGTCTGCCCTGCTAGGTTTGCTTTCCTCAATCAGATGCCTTATCTGAAGGAATAGTGGAGGTGTAGGTTATGAAATACAAGTATCCTATAGGTGTTTACAATTAATGTAGTCAGAAAGCCCAATACGTATTTGCCCAGGTAGATACCTGAATCTCAGAAAGCAAAGACCTAAACTCATATCTCCTAGAAGCATTTTGCCTAAAGATTGATCAGCCAGATGGAGGGTTAGTTTAAATTCATCCTCCCTTTAGATAATTTTGTAGCTATATTAAGGCCTATTGTTTTAGTTGATGTTGTATTATTTTGAGTTGTTAATATCTTTCTAACATTTTAAGGATTATTTGGTCAATACATATAAAAGTACCTTCTCATTAATTTTTGTACTTCTGGTGTACATATATCAAAGTTATAGTATTTTCTGATTTTTTCTTGCAATTGTACTTTAAATCTTTTAAAAATATTTAAGACATTTTTACTTCTTTAAAGATTTTTAAAAAATATTTTATTTCCAGTAATATATACTTAAGGAAGGTTTATAGAAGTTCTTTGAAATTTTATCCACTGCATTTATGTCTTTGCTCTTGCTGTTTCATTCTATTGTGTGCTTGTGTTTACTCCATGCATTAAACAATATTCACAAATGAATATTGGCATTCATTTGTGTTATGAATGCCAATATTCATTTGTGCTAGTGTTTTCTTAGGTATTGATATGCTGTTGGGGAAAAAAGAACAAAGGAGACTTGATGAATCAGAATGTTATTGAACTACATTAAATCTTATTTTTCAACATAATTTCATAAAATATAAATAAGATCAATGTCATCCATGTATGCCACGTTTAGTTCAGTGTTCTGTTACTAGCATCTTAACTACTACACTTTCTTTCCGCTCCCTAGGAGATATATACACACACACACACGCACACATATTTTAGCCTTATATACACATTATACATTTATCAGCATACTGCTTACTAATACTTAACATGACAATGTCCCCAGTAGACAGTAAACTGCTTCCCTGTTCTTGGGACAATCCTGCTCAAAAATATTTGTTCAATTAGTAAAACTGAGGTTGCTAATCTGTGTTTTTCTATCTTTTTTTCCCTCTCAGTCAGAATGGTAGCGTTTTGGTATCTCTCCCATTCTCCAGTCGTGAGCTGATTCTCCTCTGTTTGCTTGAACCAAAAAACTTTAACTCAAATAATTACTTCTTAACCAACTTCTTGTATGTTCAGAGCTGTATTTATTACATCCTTTACTGACTAAACACCAGTATCTTTATTGCAAATGACATAAAGAATTACATTTGGTAGTTACATATTCTTTATGCCATCAGATTTAATCTTCACTGTATACCTATCACCCAGCACTTCAACCATGGCCTGGAGGTAGTAGAATATTTGTAAATAAATTTTGGTTGAATGAATTATAACCTCTTATAATTATCTGTCACCACAAATAGTACTATAAGTCCTTGTTACTTTATCCCAGTTCCAAAATGACCAATTCCCATATTTTTTTTTCTTGGTCTTTAGTTTCAAGCTTTAATCTTTTTGACAAACTTTTATTAGAACAACACTGCTCTGATATTTTAAAGCTATGTTCCCATTTCTCCTTCTTACACATATATTTTTGAATAGATTTTACTACAGATATTTGTCCAGATTGTCTTGCCTCTGCTACTGCTATTTAGAAACATTGAGTGGTTTGGCAAAGGAGCTGTATTTATTGCCATTCTAAAAAGGATTAAATGCAGTTAAATGCTGTAGATTGGTATATGAGGGGCAAAGGATAAGGTAAGAACCTCATACTGCTCTCACTCTATTTTGTCCATATCCCTGAGGAAAACATGGCACAATCCTCAAAAGGTTAGACTTCCAGTGAGCCAAACCAATCTGTAGAACATATATCAATGCACCCCATATTTTAAAGTTTTCTAACTCTAAAGTGCTATTGAATTTGTATCAGATTGGCTCAACTGAATGCATTCTCCAAAAAAGGTTCTCCTGCTTTATTCATGTGTGTGCTTCCCAGCCAGCCCCCAAAAGTGCCATGTTGTGTAGCTCTACTTGATTTGGTACTGGTATGTCAGTCAATTCTTCCCCTCTCCCCATTGGCTGATGTGACCCTTTCTGATAATAATCTTTGAGAATCTTCCTTTTACAATGACTCACTCCAAAACAAAACTCAGATTTAGGTGGTCTGATGCAGAAAATTCATTTTTATCCCATTCATTATCAGTTTGTCACAGAACAAAATAGATAATCTTGGCTTGACAGCCTAAGAGAGATTGCCTGTATTGAAAGTTATGGTTTTTATAGGAGCAAGTCTGGTAGAAAAGTGAAAAGCACATATATTAAAAAAAAGAATCCCAGGTTAATTCAGTAGTGCAACAGTTTTATCAAATATTCAGGCTCTTTCCACTGGTCTGCTAAACTATGTCACCCTTTATGATCAAAAGATGCCCCACACTTAAAATCCCTGCTTGACAAAGGGAGTAGAATTTCCATGATGGCATTGAGCCAATCATGGCCCACCCTTTGGTTAGGAGAGGAACCTACTCCTAGGGTCTTTTCTTTCCTGAACACTAAACAAAATTTAGAATTTGTTTGTCAGAAAAGGAACAAAATGATTGCCATAGGAAGTTTCCATATAACTGTCAACATTTTACTTGGACATTTACTTGCATGCAAGACTCAACAATTAACTGTACAAAAAGTACAATGCCTGGGGCCCACAATAGATTCTTGGGCCATAAATAGTTTCATTTTTTTTAAATGAAAAGAACAAATAAATTTTTAGGTCAAATAAAATGTTGTAATATGTATCACTAATATATTCATCTTTTATACTAGTGAGATTGTGAACCATATATTTTAGTATAAAGGAAGGGTCTCATGTAAGTTATAATACAGTCTTAGCCACATGAGTGTAGCATGTCAGGTACACAAGAAAGGGAAGTACATTAGAGGTAAAGTGAACAGTATATGCTTTTATCATGGGAGAGATGACACCTATCCTGTTTACCCATTTCAAAGGAAAGGATATCCTCACTTTTAAATTCCCAAACGGTCTTAGAATGATTATGTGCATGAACAGACATCTGCAGTGAGGATACTCACATTAATTTATTCCAAGACAATTTCCAATAAACTGGACATAATAAACCGATTTTTCCAGGAGTGCCAATGAAAATAATACAGCAACAGAATTTTAACAATTTTTCTTCCTATTTTTCAAAATGATAGATCAATATTTCCAAAAGATAGGTGTGCCCTTCTTAAGGCTAACGATGTGTTCTATAAATATGGTGCTGTAACAGACAACACACACCCATCACTTCTGCTTTTTGACACCTTTTCCAAACTAGTGTACTTGATAAGTGGGTATCTATGTATTTTTGCTGTCAAAGACCTTTATTTGCCCCCTGGTTAGAAAAGAAAGAAGCAAAGGTCAATTTGCTTTTCCCCAGAAACAAATCTGTCATAGCACTGATGTTTCACTCCAGTGACCTTGTGGGACTGAGGGATACCAGTCCTTCTCCTTTAGGGCACTTCGTGTTCAAATACACCCACAACCGATTTTGTTCCAGATAAATTGAATCAATCATCAGAATGGCAATCAAGAATACTATGCCAAAAAATAATTGAAGTCAGAAAACTTGCCCAGATATTTCCAACAGAGTACTTTAAACATCTTCTTATAATATATCTGAAGACATAAAGGTTTTCTGGCCTTTTTAGGTGCAGGAGTCTTATTTTAGAGAGCAAAACTGCAAAGTCAAATGATCGAAAGAGTCAAAGCTTCTGTGACAGAAATAAATGTGGCTCAAACATTAGTAAATACATATACTATAATGAAAATATCTTTTTATAATACACTTTCCCACTCTCAGCCGTGAATTTTCATGGGAATTATTTCCAAAGACAAGCTGCAGGGAAAGCATCAATTAATCTGCTGAATGAATTTTTGAATCTATTATCAATGCTGAGACCCCCTCCTGGTGCTTGGTAATTACCCCAATATTTTCTGCACGCTTGCTTAAATGGCTTCCTCTTGGGCTTCCTGTGAAGAAGGCCTGTCTCTCTGCTGATCTGAAAGGCAATGTGCCTTATCGCTCTGCCTCATTCCATCTGCAGCTCGTAGGGGGTCTTGCTAATCATTGTCATTGGAACATTGGATGAGCAGTCTGGGGACATAGATAGATGCGACACCAAAGGAGACCAGGGACTTTCCAACAGAGTGCTCATCTTCATAAATGCATCATCCCTCCCAGATTCAAAGCAAGAGATCAACTCCTTTAAAGCAAGGACCTGCACCTTAATTATACAAATGCAGTGATCAAAGTTATTAGCACTCTTTTCAAAAGACAGGGATTTAACAGAATGGTGTTTTTTGTACTTTTGACAGAAAATACGCAGTCCTCATGAAGAGCAAAAGTAACAAGAGAACCACAATAGGGAGAGAAATAAAGTAAGAGAAAAGTAAAAATGGTGTTTAAAAAATGCTATTTATACAGAAATACAATTTAAGAAGCAGTTGGTACAAAAACAGATACAAGTTGTGAAGTGTTGGGCTGCAGGAGAAGTTCAAAGTGTATTCAAATATTACATATTTTAGGTTTTTCTTAACTCCCTAAGTAGTAAGTTTCAAAAGATAAATGTGATTCACAATTTATCCACCCATGATTTATCTATAGACAGAAAATAAAGCAAAGTGATATTTTTCATATAAAAGAATCCTTACACTGAAAATATTTACCCTTTACTTACCTTAAATAAAGATGACATTCATGCTTTTGGAGATTGTGACATGTATGAATATTACTTTCTAAATAAGTTAGTTCACAGGTTCCTTGAAATTGTCTGAGGGGTAACTGAAGAAAAGCTATGCTACTTTACTTGGTATGTAATAAGTGGATGTGTGTAATTTGATTCAGAAAGCTAAGAGATATAATTTAAAGAATGAATAATGACATTTTTTCTGACTTAAGTATTTGAACAAAAGAAAATTAAAAATTAAAGGAAAAGAAATCATTCCCTTTTATCTTAGGAAATAACAATCTCAGTCTAATTAATTAATTTCCAAGCTACCTGAGTCCCAACGTTAAAAGTGTTTTACATGGCATCTCATTGATAATGACATTGACTTCTAGGACGTAAACTTGAAATATTATAAGCAATATTGTTCTACCACTTATCATTCAAACAAAGTAATATATTTAGAAATCCCTTTTATTTATTATATTAAGCAAAAAATTTTATGATATCGCTATCCATTTTATTTTAATGTAAATATCTATGTATCATAGCTCTAAATTTTGCCTGTAAAGTGAGTACTTTAAATCCTGGAGGACTACACTTCATCCTGTTCTTGGAGGAGCCAGCCATAAAAATATGGTGGGGTCTGAAAGCCAGTAAATCAGATAAAATTCAAAGGTCTATATTAATTGCTAATGTGTCTCCTCTTGTTCTTGCTTGAGAATTCATTCTAATCATAAATTGTCTCTGCCAATTTACCAAAATGCTTTCATGCTGTGAAGTTCCTCTCTGTTGTTAAAGTCAATGGTCAGTTCTCAGCTCTCATCTTGGTAGACCTATTAGCAAGATTTTTCTTGGTTTTTCAGCCCTTCTTGAATATTAGCTTCCTGAACTCCAGAACATTAACTGTTCCTGAATTTCCTCTTATATTACTCACATGTCTTCCAGTGTATCCTGATTTTGTTGGTTTACCTACATACTCCAGGCTTCTGATATATCCAACTACTTAGTCTTTAAATCTGTTCTTTCTATCTATTTGACCCTTTCAGCAATCTCATTCAGTCCACAGTATTAAATACATCCTATTTGCTATATGACTCAGATACTGAATTTTTCATACTGCATATCTGCCTTGTACTCCAGTCTCTTATAACTGTATTTTCTTATCTTACCTATTTTAATGAATGAGAAATGTCCCAAACTTAACATACCCAAAGCAGAACTTCTAAACGTCCCCCAAATATACTTTTAAGTTTTCACCAACTCCATAAAGGCAAAACTCATTTTACAATGGATAAAGGAAAACATCCTGGATTCATCTGACTCATTTGTTTCTTTAATTTTCCACACTTAATACACCACCAATTTTTTCTTAACACAACTGTTAGAATGATGGTTTTGGAGGCAGCAAACCACATTGCCATGTATGTACCTATGCAACAATCCTGCATGATCTGCACATGTACCCCAGAATCTAAAGGGCAACAAAAAATAAATAAATAAATAATAAATAAATAAATAAAACTCAAAGCAGACCATATCATTTTTCTGCTCCAAATCATCAATGATATCTCATGTTGCTCAGATGCAAAAGCCACACCTCTTTCCAATGGAATACAAAGCTCTATAAGATAAGGTTTACTACTACTTTGCTGGATTCATCATGTCTTATTATTTTTTATTTTTTGAGACAGAGTTTCGCTCTTGTTACCCAGGCTGGAGTGCAATAGCACGATCTCAGCTCACCACAACCTCTGCCTCCTGGGTTCAGGCAATTCTCCTGCCTCAGCCTCCTGAGTAGCTGGGATTACAGGCACGCACCACCATGCCCAGCTAATTTTTTGTATTTTTTAGTAGAGGCAGGGTTTCACCATGTTGACCAGGATGGTCTCAATCTCTTGACCTCGGGATCCACCCACCTCTGCCTCCCAAAGTGCTGGGATTACAGGCGTGAGCCACCGCGCATCATGTCTTATTTTTTTATTTGCTTATTGAACAACAGTCACAAGTCTTCTGCTGTTCCTAAATCATGTCCAACGTGTGGTCACCTTCGCTTTCCTGATCCTTCTGTCTTGAAAAGTCAACTCCCACATTTCTGTTTGGCTTACTCCATCACCTCCTTCAGGTCTTTCTTCGTGTATTAACTGTGGGAATCACTGTGGGTACCCTGTGTAAATTACCTTTACTTTCTGGTATATATCTTTCTCGATTGTACAATGCTGACTTTACAAAGCCATTGTAAGATTTAAATGAGATAGTCCAACAGCATTAATAAAAACCACATATGAATGATTTGTTCTATTCCCACTCCAGAACAAAAACATGGTCCTAGAGGGTTACAACAGCACAGTCCACAAGTGGTCAAATTATGCTAAAACAAAATTTATATCAGCATTTCTTCTCCTCTTGAAAACAGGAATGTCAGATTTACCTAGTTTCTCCAGATCTCTGGAAATAAACCAGAGAAGGGAAGAAAAGATTAGTTACAACTCAGACAACTATTCAAAATGTTTCACTAGAGCTAGAAAGATTCATGTTATGTATAAAAATAAAATGAAGAAGCCGGGTGCGGTGGCTCATGCCTGTAATCCCAGCACTTTAAGAGGCCAAAGCAGGTGGATCACCTGAGGTAGGATACCAGCTTGATCAACATGGAGAAATCCCGTCTCTACTAAAAATATAAAATTAGTTGGGCTTGGTGGTGCATGCCTGTAATCACAGCTTCTTGCAGGACTTAGGAGAATCGCTTGAACCCAGGAGGCAGAGTTTGTTGTGAAATGAGATTGCACCATTGCCCTCCACCCTGGGCAATAAGAGCAAAACTCTGTGTCAAAAAAATAAAATAAATAACATAAATAAATGAACTGAAGAGAGTTTAAGAAAGAGGACATTTCTCAAAATGGGAGATGCCTCAGAAGAGTTCAATGCTATGGTATTACACAGTTGAACTCGAAGTGTTTAGAAAGTTTTAGAGCCAGTATTATTATCTTCAGGATCATTGTCACATACATGAGTAGTCACATTTGAGAAGCAGGAGTGTAGCGGATGACATGGGCTTTGGTGCTTCATCATTTGGGTCCAAATCCACTCTTCTACTTCTTAGTTGGTTAGTGTAGCAGAGATTCATATTGGGCTATTTTTCAGTCCCTCTGTCTATCTAAAATATCTTTACTTTACCTTCAGATGTGTAAAGTGGGAATAGTGGGGCTATCGACTATTTTTGTGAGAATTAAATAATCAATAGTATAAACTCTTATAGGAGTGTCTGATTCACAGTAAATGATCAGTAAGTTGTAGTGATCGTAACATTAACCCAAAACCAAGTATCTCATAGAGTCTTGCATGGAGAATCAAGCAGCTTTGAGGAAATTGTAGAATCTAATACAACTGGATGACATTTCCCAGAGGTAATTTTTGCTAGCTGTATGTGTTTGTTACAGTTCCAGTGATTAAGATATATCAAAATCACTATCTGGAGGAGAATAAGAAGCTGTTCGCCTGTCTGTCGGCTCTCTCCCTTCAGTCTCTTTGTATTCGCGGTTTTTTAAGGATAGATAAGCCAACTAGAAAAAGAGTGTCTGTGTGTGTCTCTCTGTGTGTGTGTGGTGTGTTGCACTCATTGCACTGGATGATCTAGTCCTATATGCAGGTTAGAACTAAATTCCATTTGTTTGGGTATGGGAACTAAGAAGTGTCAACAACTCATTGTAGTTTCGGAGTGCCCTGAAACTTAAAATTACTCTCTAAGCCCTTGGAGAAACTTGAAACTCTTAAGTACTACACAGTTTCCTGGTGAGGCACTTTAATCTATCTGTCATAATTTTCTGTCCTAATGAATTCTCAGGGACAGTTCATTTTTGATGAGCCTGTTCTTTGAGAGAGCAATCAAAATTATCTATTTTAGTCTGGACAAAGTAAGGGGCACTATAAATCAGCTGAATCCTAAAGATACCACAACTTGCTTCTCACTCATAACTGAATTTTGATGAAAGGAAATAAATGAATGGTTGACAATTGTGGGTACGGGAGGATCTTTTTAATTTTTTTTAACAAGGTCTGAGACACAGTCTCTCTTCACTATGTGTTCAGAGCAAATACAGATTTCAATTGCCTGAAGTAATGCAATCTTAAAGATTGAATTTAATTTCTCGTATTATCTAAAATGCAAATGTTGTTTTACCATCATTATTTTTTTAATCATACTGACATTTTAGTGTGCTGTTGCCTTCTTTCAGCTAGCCTTCACTTTTTTTAGCTAGGACTTATGGATTAGTATGTATGGAATATAGTTGTAGAAGAATAATGCATTATCCCCATTTTTTAACTCATATAAAACAGACACTATTTTAAATCTGACTAAACTGCACATTCTGTTGTGGCTCACATTCAGTATTGGCCTTTCTCTTTGATGTGTGTTATAAAAATTGCTCATTAGTAATTTATAACCATTAATATAAAAATATCATTTCACATACTAAAGTGAAATATTTACAGGTCTGGTACAAACCTCTAGTGGATTTATAAACTCCACTGATGAGTTAAAAGTAAGTATGTTCATTTGGGCAAATAAGTACATCATTTGGACAACTTCTATACATTGGAGTAAATTCAGAAAAACTCTAAAATGCTGAATTTTGGGGACATAATACCTTTTACATTTCCTTTAATTTAAACAAAAGGAAACTAACTAGATCAAAATTTTATGCTGACTTTAATATTAATAATCTTTTGTGAAATAATGATTCAGACTCACTATCTTTGGTGAGTTAAAAGTTGTTTATTTTCTCTTTTTAGCAAATAAAAGTCTCACAAGATACTTTCCTATCCCTTTCATGAATGCGTATGATTGGAATCTTGCAGACTACAGAGGTCTCATTTTTATTTAGAGGTTTGAAACTGGGCTGTTTATAATGAAGTAAAGAAAAGAAAAACGCTTCTTAAATTCATGACCAAAGAAAAGGAATGAGAACAATTTGGTCACTCAACTTGCAAATGACTTTTATTTTACATACTCACACAATAGAATGTGTTGTGTAAGCCAGGTGATTTTCTCCTCTTAAAGTGTAAAATATTTTACAAAAAGCCTAGTATTTTTCTGAGGAATTAAGGAATTTTTGTGATGATAGACAGCTAGATATTATTTGAAAACAAATTGTCAATCCACACAAACACAGAAATAAAAAGAATGCCTGTTGTATAACCCAAAACATATTTGTTGACTGAAGGAAATTCAGTAAATTTGTTTAGAAGGATGGAGAATGTCATGTTTCTGAATGGTAGAGAGCACACAACATTTTTTTTTCCAGGGTTGTCATTTTCTTCTCCCCAATTCAATTTGTAACTTATCCTGCATGACTTTATGGTTTGAATGGTAAGTACAGATGTCAATCCCATCTCACTATAAACTATCACCTTGTGTTCTATTACTACTTATACAAATGTATTATTCCCACCATTTTGACATAGTGTGAGGAATGTTTTAGTGGGATAATTTTTTCTTCAATTTGAGATATTGCTTTTGTTGAAAGTTAAAATACCTAGGAATACAACTAACAAGGAATGTAAAGGATCTCTTCAAGGAGAACTACAAACCATTGCTCAATGAAATAAGAGAGGACACAACAGATGGAGAAATATTCCATGTTCATGGTTAGGAAGAATCAATATCGTGAAAATGGCCATACTGCCCAAAGTAATTTATAGATTCAACAATATCCTCATCAAGCTAACAATGACCTTCTTCACAGAACTGGAAAAAAACCAACTTAAACTTCATATGGAACTAAAAGAGAGCTGGCATAGTCAAGTCAATTCTACACAAAAAGAACACAGCAGGAGGCATCACACTACTGGACTTCAAACTATACTACCAGGCTACAGTAATCAAAACAGCATGGTACTGGTACCAAAACAGAGATATAGACCAATAGAACAGAACAGAGGCCTTGGAGGCAACACAACATATCTACAACCATACAATCTTTGACAAACCTGACAAAAACAAGCAATGGGGAAAGGATTCCCTGTTTAATAAATGGTGTTGGGAAAACTGGCTAGCTATGTGCAGAAAGCAGAAATTGGACCCCTTCCTGACACCTTACACTAAATTTAACTCCAGAGGGATTAAAGACTTAAACATAAAACCTAAAACCATAAAAACCCTAGAAGAAAATCTAGGCAAAACCATTCAGGAAATAGGAGTAGGCAAGGACTTCATTACCAAAATACCAAAAGCATTGGCAACAAAAGCCAAAATAGAGAAATGGGACCTAATGAAACTCCACAGCTTCTGCATGGCAAAAGAAACAGTCATTAGAGTGAATCAGCAACCAACAGAATGGGAAAAAAAATGTTTGCAGTTTACCCATCTGACAAAGGGCTGATATCCAGAATTTACAGAGGTCTAAAACAGATTTACAAGAACAAAACAAACAAGCCCATTCAAAAATGGGCAAAGGATATGAACAGACACTTTACAAAAGAAGACCTACATGAGGCCAACAAACATATGAAAAAATACTCATCATCACTGGTCATTAGAGAAATGCAAATGAAAACTACATTGAGATACCATCTCATGCCAGTTAGAATGGTGACCTTTAAAAATCTGGAGACAGGCCGGGCATGGTGGCTCAAGCCTGTAATCGCAGCACTTTGGGAGACCGAGTTGGGTGGATCACAAGGTCAAGAGATCGAGACCATCCTGGTCAACATGGTGAATCTCCGTCTCTACTAAAAATACAAAAAAATTAGCTAAGCATGGTGGTGCGTGTCTGTAATCTCAGCTACTAAGGAGGCTGAGGCAGGAGAATTGCCTGAACCCAGGGGGCGGAGGTTGCCATGAGCCGAGATCACATCATTGCACTCCAGCCTGGGTAACAAAAACGAAACTCCATCTCAAAAAAAAAAAAAAAAAACAAAATCTGGAGACAACAGATGCTGGAGAGGATGTGGAGAAATAGGAACACTTTTATACTGCTGGTTGGAGTGTAAATTAGTTCACCCATTATGGAAGAAAGTGTGGCAACTCCTCAAGAACCTAGAAATAGAAATTCCATTTGACCCAGCAATCGCATTACTGGGTATATTTCCAAAAGGATTATAAATCATTCTACTATAAGGACACATGCACATGAATGTTCATTGCAGCACTGTTTACAATAGCAAAGACCTGGAACCAACCCAAATGCCCATCAATGATAGACTGGACAGGGAAAATGCGGCACATATACACTATGGAATATTATGCAGCAATCAAAAACGATGAGTTTGTGTCCTTTGTAGGGACATGGATGAAACTGGAGACCATCGTTCTCAGCAAACTGACACAAGAACAGAAAACAAAATTCTCACTCATACGCGGGTGTTGAACAATGAGAACACACGGACACAGGGAGGGGAGCACTACACACTGGGGTCTGTTGGGGGAAACAGGGGAGGGACAGCAGGGGATGGGGAGTTAGGGAGAGATAGCATGGGGAGAAATGTTAGATATACGTATAGGGGAGGAAGGCAGCAAGTCACACAGCCACGTGTGTACCTATGCAATTATCTTACATGTTCTTCACATGTACCCCAAAACCTAAAATGCAATAAAAAAAAGAAAGTTAATCAACAAATAAAAACTATACATGGAACAATCTTATGTTTCTGTTTATTATTTATTTCAAAGACATTATTCAGCATATATTTTATATAAGGTGATCTCTTATGCACATTGGAAAATGGAAAACTCTATACAACCTTTTCCTTTTGTTAAATAAATTGTATCAAGATTGTAAGAATATGGTTGTTACTGACTCACTATCCCTCTGGGTTTATCCAACACTATTTTGGCAAGCTGCTAAAATCACACCAGAAGAATATTTCATCTCTCCATCATTGTAACATTTGGATTTCTGTTAGTCTGAGCTACAGACACGCCTGGTTAATTACTTTTGAAACAAATACATACAAACAAGCACATGCACATATGCATACTTTATTCCTATTGGATATAAGGCACTGCCAATGAGATATTCATAGTATTCTTTCAACCCATTTTGGAAAAGGGAATATTTCCTTGACTTATTTACATTCAGAAAGCCACATTATTGATCAGAATAAAGTTTATTTCCTTTTCCACTTCCCTGTGTGGATATGCTAAACTAAATATTAGGCTTTGTTCTCTTTTAATCAGGATCCTTGACTTTTCAATGAGTGTTTTTGAAATATTCATTTTAGTTGACTTATTTTTGCAAAGATATTTTTCTCTTGAGTCTCTTTATTTTACAGTATGCCAATGAGCACATTGTGTAAAAAATCTTTTCCCACTCCAAATAAGACCATGAAGGGAATAGAGCTGCCATACACTACACTGCCTACACTAGCTTCTGAATTGCAAATGGCTAACTGTGAGATATTAAGAAAAAATCTTATAAGAGACAACTGACTTAGAAGCCAGACCTGGGACAAAATATGCAGAGCATCATAGGTTTACTCCCTTCCCTGGACTCGGGACCTGGGAATGGAGGGTATCATTGATCATGCTCGTAAAGCCCCAGGACTTAGCTTAATCCCAAATGTCTCAAATTTGAGGAAATGACTGCTGAAAGAATAGAGTAAGATTTGCATTTCTGTACATGTGGTAGCGATTATTACAAAAGCATTAATAAGCATTTTGGACTTGAGAAAAGAATGACTGTGCCTTATCAAAACAGTGGAGAAATGCTCGTGTGGAAACCTTTTGATGAAGGGCTCTATTTCCTTAGATTCTCTTTTTACAGACTCTCAGGAAAGTTCACTTCAGGGAGCAGCATGCTGGTTGTACAATGAGCAGTGGCCCATGGCAAAAGTAGACACAGTAGAAAAAGAGCTTATTTTTCTGAGAAAATTTCAAAGTCCACAAATCCAAGGTCTTAAGATTGCACCATCTCTGCTTATCCTAAATAGCAAAAGGAGCTAATGTTGAAGGGTCAAGAAAAAAAATTAGAGATAAAATACATTATTCAGTTAGCTAATCATTCTAGTATAATATGGCTCTGAATAATAATTAACCACAATATATCTCTGCCATTTACCCAGAAGATGGCCAAATGAAGATGCCCAAATCTATACCATCTCACATAACTGACTAACTTGAGGAGACTAACTCCTCTACCTCACGTCTGTGAGTGTATGTTTGGCACCTGGATTCAGGAATTTGGCTACATGCTGATGCTGTGACAAAGAGAAAGAAATACATAAAACACTAAATGTATGGCTCAGCATGAGTGTAAAAGTTAAGATATATGCCACATATTTTTAAATAATCCTCTGTGATCAACAGTTATCTTCACATATTATACATTTTTTTCAGCCAGTAACTTAAGGAAAGTTTGGAATTATATTTATTCAGATAATATCGCTTTATGCATAATCTATATTCGTCATAGTGGAAGTTGAAATGGCTGGTGCACATTCATAATTAGATTACCTTGCTGTCGTATTACTGGACAGAGTTGATCAGTTGCAAAACTTGCCTCAGGCTCTGTCTTCCATGAGGCAATGCACAATGTTATCATTAGATAAATAATTTTGATTTATCATTAACATTTTTGTGTATCTTTTGAGAGCACATTTTATATAAAATATAAGGGGAGTGATAACTAGTAAATTGTGCAACCAGGGCAGGAGTGTAAATCACTTGACCAAAAGTGACAAGGATTTCGCAATGTAAATCACTTAGCTGATTGCATTATAATAAAGGAGACTTTTTTTGGCTAAGTGATCTGTAACCAAACATCTGCAAGTTATTTGAAACTGCTAGTTGAGTGAAAGGTATTAAATGTACAAATGTATGTATTAAATTGCAAATGAAAGAAATTACAATAGTTTTTTTGGCCAAAAGTCAGTGATTTCTTTGAGATAAAACAAAATTTTCCTTTTTTTTTTTTTTTTTTTTTTTTTCATAAAAAGATTCTTTGACTAGTCCTACAAATGGAAAAATGAGCCAGGATGGTCCATAGGATTTTCATTTTTTATATGTCCATTAGATTTTATAATCTTTTCCCAAACAATATATTACTTTTTATTAATTTTTATTCAAGTATAGTTTACATTAAAATTGTCAACTAATTATGTTTACATTTTTATTAATTTTTAAGAAGTTAACACACCCATGAACAAATCAAGAACAAGAAATAAATAGGACAATACCTGGACTTGGGACCTGGGAATGAAGGGTATCTTTGATCTTTCTCCTAAAGCCCCAGGACTTAACTTAACCCCAAATGTCTTAAATTTGAGAAAATGTACTGCTGAAGGAAAATGTACAGCTCAGAAGCTTTCCTCAAGCTCTCTCTTGGGTACAACAATAATTCTCTTCAGAGGTATCCACCCTCTCCAATATTAGATTGTTTCTGAACATTATTCAAATGCACTTTTTTACATCACATGACCTCTTACATCTGACTTCACAACTATGAATGTGATATTAAACCACGTTTTTGTAGGTAGTTGTCACCTGTTCCTTTTTGTTTTTATATAATATTCCACTATATGAATAGTAAACACTTTATTTACACATGTGCTTGTGAACAATTTTATTGTTTTCAATTTAGGACCATTTCAAATTATGCTGCAATGAACAGTTTTGAACATGTCCTCTGCTGCACAAATATAAACATTTCTTTTTTCTTTGTACCTAGGATAGAAATTTCCTATTTATGGGGCACTTGTATGTTCATATTTAGTACATACTGCCAAAAAATTCAGCAAAGTGTTTGTAACACCAGCGTGGAGTGTGTAGTGTTATGTCAAATCTGTTGCTTAATGTCTTGTGTCATTTTTTTTGAAATCTCTGTCCTATTATACTTCAAATATTGCTTCTGCCCAACTACCTTTGTTTTTCTTCCTTCCTAACTCGAATGGCAAACATTTTAGACTCTTTCCATATCTCATATGTGTTGTTAAAAGAAAAAAAAACCTGTGGATCTGATCAGCCGGCAGTCTGTGGCTGAAGCCTGGATGCTGCAATTGGGTGAAGCTGTTTGTTACAAGAATATACCTTTAAAAGTGGAAATTTATTCACATACAAAGTTAGGTTACAGTTTACTACATACAGAGGTACCATTAGACCAAATTTAATTTACTTTGACAGTGTCTTATCCTTTTTTTTGTATTTTCCAATTTTTTAATATATCTGTGTTTCAGTTCAGTAATTTACATTGATTTATCTTTTCAAATGATATTTGAGCTGTGTCTAAAGTATTATCAAAAAAATATTTAATTCTTAATTCTAGATTTTGTTATTCTATTGCTAGATTTGCATTTGAATATTTTTCTATAAATTCAAATTTCCTACTAAAATTCTAGATTTTTAAATATATATTTTCTGAAACATATTAATCACATTTATTTTAAAATTCATTGATTGATAGCTCTATTACTTGTTCGTATCTCTCCCTGCAGGTATTTTGTTTGTTTGTTTGTTTTATAAGTGGAGTGGGTTTAGATTTTTAATTGGTTTCTGTCAGTTTTTCTTATACCCTGATATATGTAGTATTTAAAAAAATATATTAGACTTTGTTTGTGAACATTTGTATAGGTTATTTGCGGATCCAGAAATGCCATTTTTACTTTCTTTTCTCCTAACCAATATTGAGGAGCAGATTGCTTTAATCCTATGTCTTGGACACATCTCTTCAGGGATGTCAACTGAAATCCCAGGCTATATTCCAGGGCTCGCCACCCTCCCATCCCAATGTCCCATGTCTCATCTTCATGAGACTGCAAACAAAACATTTTTATAGCTTCTCAGCCTTTCTTCTACTGGCTATGCCAAGCACAGCTCATCATGAGAGGCAAATAACTCCAAGTTGAGTGCAGCTTCCAATCTCAAGTTATCATCTTTTTGTCTCTTCTCTTAGATATTGACCTCTAAAATTTTGGCAGACTGGAGGGTTTTCTGATGTTTTAAAAATTATTTTTAAAATTATTTTATTCATTTTTTTGCTTTTCTCAGCAGAAGTGTTGGTCTGATACAACCTGATATACCGTAGCTCAGCAGCAGAAATCATGTATACTCATTCTTCACACAAACCTTACTACATTCTAACATTTATTATTGAGCAAGTGTAGTAATGTTACTGGGTTTAATTTATCAGTATGTCCTTTATCAGTTCAATATATTTTAAATATAAGTCCTGATGTTAACACACAAATTTATTATTCACATATATCAACTTTTTACTTTCCTAATATCTTGTTTTGATTTTGTTACTTAAGCCTTATTTAGGTAAATTGTTATAAAATTTTTGAAACTACAGCCTGAACATAAGTGGAAACTTAAAAAATATTTTTATAAAATCGTCTCTATTGGGTATATAATTATAGCTATATGAAGCTATTAAGTTTAAAGTGGAAATGTGTAAACACTCTATATAATTTTGAAGTGATTTTTGCATGTCTACTTTTCTTATTTACTTAAATATAAATCTATTGAATATATTAAAAATAATGTATTTTTCCTTTGATTTTAGAAATAATTTCATAAAACTAAAAATAATAAAATAATATACAAGAATTTTTGGTGATATTCAACCAATAATAAGAAAAATTATATATATATATATATATTTATTTATTTATTTAAAATGTTACCCAAAATGTTTTGACTGTCTTATCCTTTTTAAATTTTAAGTTATGTTAAAATTTTTTATTAATTTTACTACTCATTTAAAAATCTGAGGACAACTTTTTTTTTCACAAAGTGAGAGAAAATGAATATATTTGGTGAACACACAGTTTGCCAGAACATCCTTCCAAATAACCATAAAATAAATAAAATAAGCCCATCAAAAACAATTACTTATACATTTGCACACATATTGATGTCTACTTAAGCAAATATCTTCTCACTCATTTCTACTTGCATTGGTGAAAATGAAATAATTTATAATACTTGCACTAATTCAATATTGAATAAAATAAAGTGAAGTCTCCTATATTGATTAAATACTTCAGGCAGTTATGCCTTGTATATGCTTCTGGTCTGTCATCCAACTCTAGGAACCGTGATGCTGCTGTAGAGTCCCATCTCACGGGCTTTTAATAGCTCACTGACTTTTATTCAAGTGTAATTACTGAGCAGTTACAATCTGCCTCTCCTTCTTATACACAGGGCTGAACAGAAAACACTTGGAACTGCATGCTGACATGGAGGGCACACCTCTATCTTCCCTTCTACTGTGGTCCTCTCATTTACATCTCAACAGTGTTGCTCAAGTGACTGTGCCAGCAGGCTGACTAATTTCTTAAACTCTGATTAATTAAAAAGTCTTAACTTTGATCTGGATTTGTCCTTATAATCTAGATCCTATCCCCCACCTGGAACCAAAGTCAGATTATCCTTGCTTTGCTCTGACTCCTGAGGACATTCACATACACTTATGGACAGGTCTCTGAGTACCAGTCTTCTGTTAATCTATGGTAGTTCTCTGCCTGTATTTTGGGACAAATCACTATTTCTCTTCTTTGTAGCATATTTTGTCATTTGCTTTTATGATGACTAGGTATTTCCCCACTTATTTGAGAATGGCTTTCAGAAGGATCTCAGTCACCAGGACGTGGGCACTAGGTCTTGTTTCATGGTTGTGTCAGACCCCAGCCTCTTTCTGGCCTCCACAGTAATTTCAGAGACACATTATGTCTCATATAAGCAATCTTTGCTGTGTCATGGAATTGAAATTTCTTTTGTCTCCACTGTTAAGCTTACAATTATTCTAATTATAGGAACAAGGTCTCTAACATGTCTCTAAAATGACAATCAAATACTACTAGTTTAATCTTAACCCAACATGATATATTTTATCTAATATACAGGAAAATAGAAACCTTGAAAGAATGAACTTTTACTTATTCATTCCAGCAAGACCATGGCATATTCCCAAATACGGTCATTATTAGTAATCACCAAAATAAAATCCTGCAGTTCCAACTCCATATTAAAAATATATAACTTTAGAGAAAGTCATTTCATCTGACTCAAATCACTGTTTCAGATGGGACATGAATGGAAGAATAAAGAAAGAATATACACACTAATTAATCTACCTTGGTAAGCAGGGGGTGAGAGTAATCTTTCAGTCAGATTACTTACACCTACAAAACATGGAACTTAATGATTTCGATCAGTTTATCCATCAATGCACCCTCTCTTCATAATGGGATTGATAATACATGGGTATATAACATTTGGAGAAAAACTTTTATTTTTACCAGCTATTTTGATACGAGAATTTATTTTACTTAACAGTTTTATGTGGTCATTCTGACTAGAAATAATTTAGATGAGGTACATTAAGAAAACTAAACATTTAGCCATTTTATTGCCAAGTAATATGAAAGGCATATATTTTCACACCGTGGCTGAATATTACCCTGTCACTATATCCAGATATGTTTGGGATGAGCTAAGACTTGGGAATTAGCCAAATAAAATATGAGAGTTTAGAGCTATAGATGAAGTTAAAATGGAGAGAAGTTTATGAGTCAAAGATAGAAAGAGATCAATAAAGGATGAAGGATGGAGTTCAGAGATAAGGCTAATACCTGTTTTTGGTAATAAAAATATAGCATTTAAATAAATCAATGTGACATAAACCATTGCATTCAAGTTTTAATGTAGAATGAACCATATCAAACATGTCCAGTTTCATCACAAATACTGAAGATTTTATGATGAAGGACCCCTGAGAATTTATTCAGTAAGAGCTAAAATATTAAAATATACACATAGAGGATGAGGTCAGATTTCTGCATCAATAGCTCTTCATAGATAGGAAACATAGAAACATGAACATCTAAGCAAAATGACCTAGTAGAAATCTCAGTAGGGCAAGATTAGAAGGTGATTTTGAATAGGAAGCTTAATTGTCATTGATTGCACTATTCTTCAGAGAAAGGCTGTGTTAACAGAAAGACAATATTTCAGATGAGCCCAGAAAAAGTGCATTCACAGGCTAGAGCCTGACCTTGTGATTTTGTGTCTGTCTAGGGAGGGAAGAGGTCCACTTGGCTAGAAAGAGATATGACTGCCTCAGTTTACCTCGGCATAATGACACCGGCCATTGAAATTTATAAAACTAATTATGGTTGAATTGATACTGTATTCACTGAACTAACTTCTGGTTGGAATTTGCTTCACCAGAAAGATTTGCAGAGAGTAGATGTCCTTGCTACTACTATGAACATAACAGCAATATATTTTAACTAATTATAAATCAATATTTTGTGATTCTGTTTTATAGCTACATTTTTAAAAAATATAATTATTGGCTGGGCACAGTGGCTCACACCTGTAATCCCAGAACTTTGGGAGGGAGGGGAGGGCGGATCACCTGAGTTCAGGAGTTCAAGACCAGCCTGACCAATATGAAGAAACCCCATCTCTACCAAAAATAAAAAAAATGAAAATAAAAATAATAGCTGGGCATGGTGGCGGGTACCTGTAATCTCAGCTACTTGGGAGGTTGAGGCAGGAGAATCACTCGAACCTGGGAGGTGGAGGTTGCAGTGAGCTGAGAACACACCATTGCACTGTAGCCTGGGCAATAAGAGCCAAACTCCACCTCAAAAAAATTATTGTGGATTAATTTTCAAGAGACTAAGCTACTTGAGCTACATTGAGAAAATTGAAAAAATTATGATTCTGTTTCAGAAACATTGAGAAGAAAAGCACATCCAATGCATCAAGTTAGAATTGCTAAATATTTTAAATTCAGATTTAATATACATTCAGAAAAATGCAGAGATCTGAAGTGTTCACTTGATGAGTTTTGACAAATCTCATACCCATGTATATATCAAAATATACGATGTTTCTGTAACCCCATAAATTGTTTTCCTTGTCCTTTTCAGTCAATGTCTTCCTACAGAGTCAGCCAATATTTTGTTCTCTGTCACCATAGATTATTTTTTCCTCTTTTAGAACTTTACACAAATAGAATCATAGAGCATATATTACTTTTTACTTGGTACCTTCACACAATATGATAGCTGTAAAATTAATCCATGTGTTGCATGTATCAGTAATAACATTTTCTTGCTTCATTTATCCTGCTGTATAGACATACAACAATTCCTGTAGATAGATATTTTATTTTTATCCCCCTCTTCTGAGTTTTGAGCTATTATAAATTAAGATACTAAAAAGTTCTTCAAATATTGGTGATGAGGGGATGCATGCATTCATTTATTTTGATTGTGTACCAGGCAGCAGAATTGATAGATTAGGCAGGTACATGTTTCATTTATAAAACAATTTAACAGCTTTTTATTTTGTACAATTCATAGCATGAGAGTTTTCGGTTGCTCCACCTTCCTCAAAAATTGTTTTTAATCATTTTTTAAAATTTAGCCATTCTACAATAGTGATATCTGTTTTAATGGCATTTATTTGATGAAACATTTTCTTTAGTAAAGTGTTTGTTCCAGTTTTTTAATTGAGGAGTTGGTGTGTACAATTATAAGTTGGAGTTCTTTGTGTAATCTGGATAGAAGTCTTCTGCCAGTAAGTTTGATAAATATTTTCTCACAGTATGCAACTTGCTTTTTCATTTGCTTAATATAGTGTTTTTTAATAACAGAAGTTTTCAATTTTTATGAAGCCCAATTTATTAATTTTTCTTACATTTTTAATGCTTTTGGATCCTAAAAAAGTTTTACCTACACTAGGATTATAATAATATGTTTCTATATTTTCAAAGCTAAACAGTTTTAGCTTTAATACTTATATGGATGATACATCTTCAATTAATTTTTGTATATATGTCATGATATAATTAGAAATCATATTTTCTACATTTGAATATTCAGTTGTTTCTGCATCATTAATTGAAGACTTTGCTTTCTTTATTAACCATTTTGCCACCTTTGTTAAAAAATGAAATTTTCACCCTTATGTGATGTTATGTGTGCAGTTTGTCTTTAGCTTCATTTAATCTATTTGTCTATCCTTATTAATGCTTGTGCCTGTAAAGTAAATTTAAAGGTAAGTGGTATAAATCAACTTGTTTTCTTTTTCAGATTGTTTTGACTATTTTAGACCATTTACATTTTTACATAAATTTCTGAAGTTTATCTTTCATTACCCTCAAAAATCACTCTTGGGATAATAACTTGTGATTATATGAAACCTATAGATAAATATGGAGAAATTTCACATTTTAACAATTTTGTGCCTTCCAATCCAAAAATATAGTAGTGTCTGTTTATGTATTAATTCATCTCATTGATGTCTAGCTTCCAATCTAGAGTTACTACATACTTTTTATTATGTTAGTGTTATTTTATGTTTTTGAAGCAATTTAATAATTTTTTAATTATCTTCAAATGTATTGTTGCTATTACATATAAATGCAAATAATTTTTCTGTAGTGACCTTGTGTCCTAAAACATTTAAAATTCACTAATAAGTTCTAGCAGATTATGAATATGTGAGTGTATAAATTCTTTAAAAATTTTTAATGATACAATTTTGTCTGGAAATAATTAGTTGAGTGTTTGCTGTTTAATTGTTATGAAATTTGGCTCCTTTTCTTGTCTTATTGTACTGCTTAGTGTATGAAGCAAAATGTTGCAGAGCAGTGATGAGATGGACATTCTTGCTTTTATTCAATTTTAGGTAGAAAGAAATTAATATTGTATTAACAGATGTTATATTAATTGTATGATTTTTGTAGATTATCATATCTTGAAGGTTTTTTTGATTTCTAGCTTATAGAATGTTTGTATCTAAATGCCTATTGAATCTTGTTATATGCTTTTTTTTATTATCCTTTAAGTTCTTGGGTACATATGCAGAATGTGCAGGTTGGTTACATAGGTATACATATGCCATGTTGATATGCATCACCCATCAATCCCTCATCTACATTAGGTATTTATTCTAATGTTATCCCTCCCCTAGCCCCCCACTCCCCCAACAGGCCCTGGTGTGTGATGTTCTCCTCCGTGTGTCCATGAGTTCTCATTGTTTAACTCCCACTTATGAGTGAGAACATGCAGTGTTTGGTTTTCTGTTCTTGTGTTAGTTTGCTGAGAATGATGGTTTCCAGCTTCATCCATGTCCCTGCAAAGACAATGAACTCAAGTTAAGGTGTGCTTTTAAATTTCATTTTCTTCAT
The DNA here is from genome assembly GCF_049354715.1 of Callithrix jacchus. NCBI lineage: Eukaryota > Metazoa > Chordata > Mammalia > Primates > Cebidae > Callithrix > Callithrix jacchus. Next base: position 100,812,947 of record NC_133504.1, on the reverse strand, counting down.
AATTAAGATGTAAAATATCATTTTTTATTTTTTTCATAGTTTCCATTTCTCTGCAGAGAATCCCTAGATGTTCATTCATGCTGACATTATATTTTTCTAAGAGTTTCTCAACAAAGGTAGTATTGCCACTTTGAGCTGGATAAGTTTTTGTCAGATTAGGTTGTCAAAATCTAATGCAGGTAGGACATGCAGGTAGGATGATTTTTAGCACCCTTGACTGAAATTACTACTCAGGCAAGAGAATCATTTAAGGCCAAGATTTCCAGTGACACTCATGATTTGGTAATAAATTTTGGCTCATTCAGTATAGCAATAGATGTCTGCTACATTATAATGTAGTATCATTATAAAATCTAATCTCATTGGATGTTGGCAGCACACCAGTCAATTGCAACAAGAAAAAATACTGCCATACATTACCAATGTCCACTTTGTGGATTGATAATTATCCTCAGTTGAGAACCACTGCTTTAATTCTTAATTTTTTTGTTTTTACTTTTGATTTTGTTTAGAGAGACAGGGTCTTGCTCTGTTACCCAGGTTGGAGTGCAGTGGCACAATCACGGCTCACTGAAATTTTGAAATCCTGGACTCAAGCAATCCTCCTTCTGCAGCCTCCCAAGTAGCTGGAACTACAGGCTAATGCCACCAAACAAAGCTAATTTTATTTATTTTTTAATTTTTTTTTTTTTTAAAGATTGAGTCTTGCTCTGTTGCTGAGGCTTATCTCAAACTCCTGGACTCAAGTAATCCTCTTGTCTTGGCCTGGCAAAGTGATGGGATTATAGGCATAGGCTACCATGCCTGGTCTCTACTTCTTTATAGTAGCTTTAAACTACATTTCTGCTAATTCCAGCATTATGGGGTAGATTTTTCTATTTCTTCATGTGTAGAATGATATAATGTAAATATGGATAATAAGACATGTAGAGAATCTGGATTCTGTTATCTTCCTGTGTGGAGTATTAATTTTTCTTTAGCCCTCACTTAAATAAGTGCCATATTACCTTGTACAAGTAGGAACTTGGTTTTATGCTCTATCAGGGTGGGCCTGTTTTACATTTTCCTTATTCCAAGAGTAAATATCCTAGTTCAGAGACAAACTCATTATTCCTAATGCATTACTCCTTTGAGCTGTCAGTGGAAAGCACAAGGTATTTATAAACAACTCCACCTTGGCAGGAATTAACATTATGTCTCCTGTGAAATGGGTAGCAGCTGAAATTTCTGCTTATGCTTTTCAGCATTTCATCTTTCCTTTCTATTTTTTTGAGTGTCCTCGACATGCGTAGTTCTGTGCCCAGCCAAAGTTGAAGGGGTATTTCTAAATATTTTTGACCTCTCCATTTATTCTGATATATTTTCCATCTGCTCTGCTTGTTCTAAACTATATCCTCTGACCCCTCAAGATGATAAAGTTAATAGAGTTCTGTTTGAGTTTGAGCCATCAGTTGCAAAATGTTTCCAACAAGACGATCTCGATGTTTTTGCTTGGTTTTGTGTCAGATTATCAACTGATTCTTCCTGCTTTCAGTCATCTCCAGTGCTTTGAAATTGTGTGTGTGTGTGTGTGTGTGTGTGTGTGTGTCTGCATGTATGTGTGTGTTCATTTGCATATCTATGTGTTTATTTTCTAGAATTTATAATCACTATTTGTGGATATGTTAGTTTGATCCTGTATTCTCTGATGTTACCTGAACTAGAGCTCAATCTTAATCTTTTAATGCCAATTTTACAGGCAATCGTGGACTGAGCAAAGTTAAATAACTTGGTCATAGTCTTAAGTGAAGTAAAATGACATCATGCTCTTTCCATGACACTCTGCTATTATTTTCTAACTTTGCTATTTCTAGCATTATTTCCTATATAGGGTTTTCTATCAACCATCTAGAGACAAAAAAGCACATGATTTGTAGCCAGCTATATTGAAATGTTACAGGTTATAAGTAACATTCAAACACGGTATTTATTGTCAGAGCAGCAAAAATGTGTGTGTGGTTAAAATAAAACAATTTAAGAAAGCTAATCTTCCATTTCCTTTTTGAGTTAAGTGGGCTGTATCTTATTTATGAAATCATCCCAGAATGTTAATTCCAAAATCTTTTCAGCTTTATCAAAATCACTTGTCCTGGCTGGGCGCGGTGGCTCAAGCCTGTAATCCCAGCACTTTGGGAGGCCGAGGCGGGTGGATCACGAGGTCAAGATATCGAGACCATCCTGGTCAACATGGTGAAACCCCGTCTCTACTAAAGATACAAAAAATTAGCTGGGCGTGGTGGCGCGTGCCTGTAATCCCAGCTACTCAGGAGGCTGAGGCAGGAGAATTGCCTGAACCCAGGAGGCGGAGGTTGTGGTGAGCCGAGATCACACCATTGCACTCCAGCCTGGGTAACAAGAGCGAAACTCCATCTCAAAAAAAAAAAAAAAAAAAATGACTCGTCCAAATGTGTACGAATCTACTTCTGGATTATCTATTTTGTTCCATTTATTATTTGTCTATTTTGAATCAATATTATACTGATTTGATTATTACTGCTTTATACATCTAGAAATAATATGGTTCATCTACTATGTGATGTGAAAGCTTTACCATGGCATAGCCTAACAGAAATAATAACAGTTAAGGAAATATGCAAGTTAGTTCTTAGATTTTGGGGTTTCTAACACTCAAAAAATTAACTTATTTCTCTACTGCTCATCATTGGAAAATTAATTAAAATTAAACAATAAATAAAAAATTAAAGTAATATTGTTGAAATTCCTATTCTTAAGTGTATTTAAGTCTCAGTTTTACAACCAACTCATTCCAAATGAAGACTCTGAATATCAAGAGCTTAACTTGCATGCAGATAATAAGTGGCAGAACTGGAAATTCAATCTTGGCAATTTAATCCAGATCTAAGTTTTTACCTCACTTAAATTGGTAATAAAACATGTGAAAACTGTAAAAAAAAAAATACAAAGAAAATAATTTTCGCCCAGCACAGTGGCTCACTCCTGTAATCCCAGCACTTCCAGAGGCTGAGGCGGGAGAATCACTTAAGGCCAGGAGTTCCAGTGACACTTCTGATTTAGTAATAAATATTGGCTTATTCAGTATAGCAATAGATGCCTGCTACATTATAATGTAATGTCATTATAAAATAATGTCTAATTACATTATATCATGGGTTATTTAACTTTAGACTTTATGAAGAAAACAAGAGAATTTTTTGAAAATAACAGAATCCGCATTTAATAATGAGAACCATAGTTATTGGTGTTTATATTTATGTGGAATGAACAATAAATGATATAAAATGTATCCTCTACTGAACTTTTTTCTTACCAAGGCAACCAACATGGCCCTAAGGAAGCTGAATTTGTTCTTGGACATCTCCTCGTTCACTGTCCCTACAACTAAAGTCTTGTTCTTACTTTTTTCACTCCAGTGAAAGCAAAACAATGCTTATGAGTTGTCCTCTGAGGTAGGCAGCTGTGTCCAAACTCTCTCCTTAGGGATCAATGTTCTCCTGCTCTAAACATTTGTCTCCAGTCTAGAAGTGTCAGGCCATGGGAAAAGATTCTTTCCACATTGACTTTGAACTAAACTTGGGTTCCTCATGTGCATGGACAAAAACACATCACTGTTTAATCACCTTCTTTACATAGGTTTGTTTACTACTAAAGTATACGTTTCTGCTCTGGCCTTGAAAAGTGAAATTGGAATTATTTTTATTATACCCATTTATTGAACAAATAATATTTATATATAAGTATATTATTAATAGTGTAATTTCTTACGAACAACCTATGTTCTCACAAACTGTTTCTTTATCCAAATACAGTATTACACAGAGAAATTAGTTGGGTATAGTGAGAGGAGGTGGAGAATAAGGTCACAAGGTAATGGTGATTTCATAAAATAGAGCTCATAGTTTTTCCTGCTCTCAATTTATTAAACAAAAATGTGACTTTTTCAGTGTTTTAGAGAAAAAAGCACTAATTTATTTTTTAGCAAATATATGAAGTTTATTTCATGTACATACCATGTTTTATAGTCTATTTCATATTTATGTTACTCCCTTCTCCATGAGGGAAAACAGGGTACATCCCTTGCTTTTTCACCACTGTTTCTAAACAAAGCTACAGGAATAACCCATCCCCAGCTGACAAGGATAATTAAGATAATCAGCTGCCAAATATAAATAGCTTATTATCTGTTTTACTCAGCTTTTTTATAGTTTGAAAACATGTTAATCAAAGACAACTGAAATTTTAGCTTTTGCTTCTCTAAAAACTAAGCAATTTAAATAATCAGAGAAGAATGTCCCAATCTGTGTATAAATCACTACTACATCCATTAAAAATTCTGTTCACTAAATTGTTCTGGATGATTAATGTAGGTACTTCAATGATCCATGCTCCAGATGAAAGACATGAAAGATAGATGTGTTCTAGTTAGAGAATGTGTTCTAACAGACATTTAACTTGTGTTAAACAGGAGATAAAAATGCTTTAACATATCCCTACTGTAGCTAGTCATGTAATACCAAATTCCTGCATTCACATGTATAATTTGTGAACACAGAAATTCTGATAGGCAAATTACAGAATAGTCTATTTCCTGTAAATGATGTAAGTCTTACTAAAATTATCTTAAATAAATATTTTTAAAACACTAGATTTAATACATGTTAAGTATCTTAAAAATGGAAATGGAAAATTATACACTTAGTGATAGGGCATGAGAATTCAATGAATCATTTGGGAAAACTTCCAACATAGCAACTTCTAAAGAGAGCTTTACTGTCATAATAGTAATGATGAGCTTAATTCCTCTGGGTGCACAGAAATCACATAAGGATGGTATTGTAATTTTAGATGAATGAAAGTGTTATGAAGGGGTGAAAATTGGCTCACACACACACATATTCACATCCCATGGGAGAAAAGATGAGCCTGAAGCAAAATCCTTCTTTAGATCATAATGCTCTGATTATAAAGCTTGTATTTCATGTAGTGGGAAAAATACACCTACCAGAATAATCTTTTGTTAGCCTTCTGTTGCAGCTTCGCCTCACACTAGCAATCAGTGAGATGGCAGTCATTCACACAGCAAGTGCTTATGTTTAAATAGAAATTGAACATTCCCAAAGGGTGAGAATATGGCTATTTGCACCTTCAAAATAGAATTGTATGCCTGACAGCCAAAAATAGAGCTTTATAAATTCGACACAATAACCACCTCTGTCTCTTTCAAACTCTTCCCTAATCTTGGAGATATTATTATGTTTTAGTATTTCCACAGTTCTAATTATTTCTCCAATCTCTATCAATAGTTTTTATTTTCCTTCATGATTGACAAATACTGGCTTTTCTGTATTTAACTGGCAGTTGGGCATTTTCCCTTAGTGGACTTAGATTTGTTAACTCAAAGCTAAAATCAAAATCTTTCTTCTTAAACTGCTCATCCCTCTAGAATTGACTGTTAGTATCAGTGATACCATTTATTTTTCTTGTAACATAAATTCCAACTTTAGAAATATGTTTAAATTCCCTTTTCCTCTTCTTAACTTAAAGATATCATCAGGTCAGATTCCAAATGGATTATTAACATACCTGTGCCACTTTATTTTCCTTCCTCTTTATTTTTATTACCACTTCCCTAGGTGGAGTTGATCAGAGAAGAATGTCCCAATTTAAATTTTTGTACTAACCTTCTAACTGATTTTTCTGCCTTCAGTAAAATAATATCATCCTGCACATAACCATCAGATTGATCCTTCCCTGAAGCATTTCATTAGGCTCTTATCCTTGATCATAACTAACCTGAAAGCTTTGCGGTAACAATCAAAATCAAGACTCTAAAATTCAACTTCCTCCCTGTCTTAAAAGAGATAAATGTCTCTTTTGTTTAATCTTCTTTCAGATATTTCCAGGTGCATATGTTCCTGCTGTGCTCCATACCTTCCTCATGATGCTCTGTTTCCAAAACCCATCTAACCTTTGAAATCTGGGACTTCAGCACACATTGACCCCCTACCATTTCAATATTGAACTCATATGCATTGTTTATACCAGAGATCAACAAATTATGCCCATGGGCTTATTCCTTCTTTTCACTTGTTTTTGTATTGCCTGAAAACTAAAATATGGGGTTTTACATTTTTTTAAAAGTTTCTTGATACCTAATTTATACAAATATCTGAAAACTAGTAAGTGAACATATTCTCAGGGGTTTCTGGGTCATCGATAAGGCTTTATTTAGTTTGCATCTTTATTTCAGTAACTAAAAACAATAGAAAATATTTCTGCTTTACCTATTATAAACTCCTTTTAATGGAATATTGCCATGAAGTTTCAGTGGTTGTATCCATATTCTAGTTTATAAGTAACTGGGTTCAACCTAAGAGGCAGTATTCGTTTTTAAATATTTTGTGAAGCATACCCTACCACCATCAGGCTGGTAAGCCTCAACTTTCAAATGCAGTCTTCAAATGAGCATCTGAATGTTATAATCAGACCTTAAGGCTTTAGATTCTTAAGTCAATGGCAATCCCCAATTGGAATTTATCTTCACAGTATAAGATTTTAGGTTCTTAAGAACTTCGCCAATAATTTAGTGGAACTACCTTTTTGAAATACATTCTCACATATTAGGTTTATTCAAGTTGGACAAACTCCCACTCTTCGGACATTTATATATTGCTCAAACTTTCTTAATTATTGAATTAAGTAGACTTTGTCCTCAAGGAGATTGTGATATTATACTTCTTTAGGCTCTACAGTAAAGACAATTTAACTTTACCTGCATCATTTCTGCAACAATTTTTATATTCTGATTTATTAACTCATAGTCAGAGTGAAGGCTATGGGGGAAAGCAGCTGGTTCTAGCCAGGGACATTTTTCATGTATTCCCTGTAGTAGCTCTTTGAAGGGAACTTCAGAGCTTCCCTTTGGCAAAGAGCTCATACTTGCCATGGAAGTCTTGGTATGAAGATGGATAGACAACATGAGGGAATACAGAGACATCTCATTATGTTTTCCTTGGATAGAAAAAACATTCCACTCTTTCCCTAGTGTAAAATATAATACAAAGTATGATGTGCTACAATCACCACTGAGTCTTTACCCTGTTTCCAAATCTAAGTATATTCTGTATTCAAACTATGGAAGAAAATGAAAAAAAAATCATCTAAATTGTGAAGGTTGTAAAAGGCTAACAAAAAAAATGAGGAAAGTATCTGAATGATGGTTTGAGGAGACAGTATTTTAATGTGGAAGGAGTTTGGTGGGTTTCCTTTTTCATTTTGGGGTTCAAGGGGAAGATGGTTTCATTAGTTAATTAAATTGATAAAAAATAAATGATTCTATGAAAGAAAATATAAACCATAAAGTATCTTGATACTGCTTTTAGGTGAGGATGTACAGTTTAATTATGGCAAACTAAACTTACTAGCCATGCTGCAATTGATACATGTCTATACTAGCAAACCCCAAGAGAAAAGGGAGAACATGCTCTTGTTCTTTAAAAACTTGCTTATTAATCAACAGGTTCTACAGTAACTGGGACAAGCAACACAGAATTATAAACTCCAGCCCAGAAATACTGAATCAGATTGTATTTTAACCTGTTCCCTTTGATTTTTCCACATAGTAACATTTGAAGTAGTGCTTTAAAACAGATGAAGCCTAAATAGCCTACCTAGTCCTTCTTTCATTGAATTTTACTTTTAAAAGAAAACAAGTTATCTCTCCAGATTCTACTGATAGCAATAAAAATATAGAGCAGTTTTATCACTTGAAGTGACAGAGTTCAATAATAATAAGAAAAGACAAGTTACCAGGAATATATTTCATCAACATGTGTTATACCGATATTTTTTTAAAAATATTTAATGTAACATTGATTGTTAGTTGATTCAGCTTATACCAATCAAGGAATTCGTTTGGGATAGCTTAATTATAGTCAACCAATATAAACAATGCTAATCAGGCTAATCAATACCAATTATATATTTTCTTCATATATAGAAAAACAGCTACACAGCAAAGGTAGTTTTTTTAGGGTTTTATTGTCTCAAGAAAAATTGTTAAAGTTATGTAAAACCTTTTTTATTTAAATATTTTTTACCTACTCAGTTTTCCAGAAAGTTTAAACATATACATTTCTTTGTAATGAATCCACTCAGTGAACAAAGCAAGGGTCATACATTAATGACATTTCACAGCTTTTTTTTTTTTTTTTTTTTTTGGAGTTTCTTCAATATAACAACTAATACTTATTTTAATGGTTTGTCTAATTCGTTTAGTCTACTAACACCATTGTTCCATCTAGAAGGATGCATTTAGTTAAGGATAGAGAGAATTAATTTAACCACGATGAGATTCACATACAAATGAAAAGAACATGATCTCTAGGGATCCCAGAAATTATGCCAAGTTGAAGATAATGCCCTTTTTAAAATGGGTGGAAGCACCATAAAATACACCTAAAAACATTAAACATGGAAGAATTATGTATGTAATAATATAAATGATTTTTAAGGAGTACATTGGAATTTCTAGATCCAAATATAGATCTTTTGAAAGACCCTTTTGAAAGAGTCAATCTGGGTCTGCATACAATTAAGATGTTAACACTTTTCAAAAATAGTTAGAGATTATCTTTTAGGATTAACATTGTAGCATATAATATATTATCATTTAAAAATCAGCCTGGGGAGAAAAGCCAAATGTGGGTGAAGGGGAGAAGAAAAGAAAGCACACTGCCATGTGTGTACCTACGCAACTGTCTTGCATGCTCTGCTCATGTACCCCAAAACCTATAATCCAATAAAAAATTAAAAAATAAAATAAAAAAAAAAGAAAAAATAAAAATCAGAACTACTCTCTTAATTTACTTGTTTTTAAATGCATTTGATTTTTGAAAACGAAATCTTTAGTACACTGGTTGAGATAGCAATTTAATATTAAATTTCCTGTGGAGTGTATTTGTAGACTCGCATATTCATATATTGGGCAACAATGTGAATAAAATAAATTATTTCAAAGTAATAAAGATAGTATTCTATAGTTCTTATAATTTTTTATTACTTTCATAAAGAACGGATCATTTATTAAGAAATTCAGATAGACTGACCTTCAAATATATGGGTGGTGGGCATAAAATGTATTTTTCTTCTGTTTTATTTTCTTCTATCTAATACCTAGCCATTGCTATAACAGGAAGTAATTACATAGGTATATAAATCTGCAAGTTCACTTTTAAAATCTCTGCAGATTTTCATTTATTTCATTTAAGAGATGTATTGAGTTATTAAGAAAAATATTAAGAATGTGAAAATTTCTCTGGCAAATTGCTAACTAGTTCCTTTGTTATAGGATTGTTTGCTTTTATTTGGGCAAGGGAAAATTCTCCAATACAATTTTCAATAAAATGTGGAATTAAGTGCTCTGAAAATTACGCCATCTCCCTTCCCTTAAACTTTTCTAGATCAGAACAAGGATGAAGACACACGTGACAGTATACATGTATCTTATATTCTTTATCACAGGGAATAAAAAATCAGTAGGCATTTTCTCATATTTCTTTGTGGTATTTCTTTTTTAAAAGCAACTAATGTATGATCTATTACTAGCACAAACTTTAGTATGTTTCTACACATTAAAGTTTTGTAGCATCTAATGTGCTACAAAACACCAAGGAGCAACATGATAATATATTTGCTCCAGAAAATATAATCATCTCTCATTGGCTTGTTACTGAGCCATGTGTTTTGAATACAAATCTGAGCTTTGTCAAGTCTTCTATTTTCTCTTTGAAGAAAGGAAAAATATTTGAAATACATTTTATAAAAATAAACAAAGAAATGACATACATATTTTCTATATCAAACAACAGTAAAAGATATATGAATAGGTTTATATTCAAAAGTGTATATGGTTGCAAAGGAAAAAAAAAATATTTATTATCAGTCTTAGCTAAAAAGTCTAAACAGGTAGCTTGCCCCAAGCTTCATCTCTCAGGAATGGACAAAGGGTAGCTAGAGCTATCTAAAAATATCGCAGAGGAAGCTAATTACTCAGACATATGTTCCCCATGTTTTAAATTCATTCTAATGACATGTTTCAAACTTTCAATTTATGTAACAAATGTAGTACATGATTAATACGGATTTATATGTCTAAAATAGGTATATGCTTTGAAGACTGTGGTATAATAGATGCTATATCTCTATTTGTAAAAACAAGACAAGGCATGAGAATTAACTTGTATCAAGTAATTTTTCCCAAATAGTCGAATTTATTCAAGTTGATGTCAGACTCCAGATAAGTTAAACAACAGGTTGTAACTTATGTTGCTTACCCAGTTACAATCATTCATTTTCCCCATTTATAGTTTGTGTTACAGCCACATCTCCAGTCCTCTTTTGTTTCTTCAAGTTTTATTTTAATTTCACGTGTACATGTGCAGAAAGTGCATGTTTGTTACACAGGAATATGTGTGCCACTGTGTTCTGCTGCATAGATCATCCTATCACCTAGGTATTAAGCCCAGCATCCGTTAGCTTTCTTTAGGCTCTCCCTCCCCCACCACACCCCTTCTGACAGGCCCCAGTGTGTGTTGTTCCACTCATTCATGTGTCCATGTGTTCTCATCATTCAGCTCCCACTAAAAAGTAAAAACATGTAGTGTTTGTTTTCTGTTCCTGTGTTAGTTTGCTGAGGATAACAGCTTCCAGATCCAACCATGTCCCTGCAAAGACAGGATCTCATCCTATTTGTGTATCCCATGGTGTATATGTAGCACATTTTATTTATTTATTTATTTCTTTTTTTTTCTTTGAGACAGAGTCTTGCTCTGTTGCCAGGTGCCAGGCTGGAGTGCAGTGGCATGCTCTTGGCTCACTGCAACCTCTGCCTCCCAGGTTCAAGCAATTCTCCTGCATCAGCCTCCTGAGTAGCTGGGACTACAGGCACATGCCACCACGCCCAGCTAATTTTTGTATTTTTAGTAGAGATGGGGTTTCACCATGTTGGCCAGGATGGTCTCGATCTCTTGACCTCATGTTCCACCCACCTCAGCCTCCCAAAGTGCTGGAATTACAGATGTGAGCCACCGTGCCCAGCCCCACATTTTCTTTATGCAGTCTACCATAAATGGGCATTTTGGTGATTTCATGTCTTTGTACTGTGAATAGTGGTGCAATGAACATACTGATTCATGTATCTTTAAAATAGATTGATTAATATTCCTTTGGGTATATACCCATTGCTGAGTCACATGGTGTTTCTGCTATAGGTCTTTAAGGAATTGTCACACTGTCTTCCACAATAGTTGAAGTAATTTACACTCCCACCAACAGTGTAAAAGCATTCCTTTTCTCTGCAAAGTCACCAGCATCTGCTGTTTCTTGACTTTGTAATAATGGCCATTCTGACTGGTGGGAGTGGTATCTCATCATGGTTTTGATTTAGATTTCTCTAAGGATCAGTGATGTTGAGCTTTTTTGTTATATCTGTTGGTGACATATATGTCTTCTTTTGAGAAGTGTTTCTTTATGTCCTTTGCCCACTTTTTAGTGGGATTGCTTGTTTTTTTCTTGTAAATTTGTTTAAGTTTCTTGTAGACTCTGGATATTAGACTTTTGTTAGATGGATAGATTGCAAAATTTTTCTCTCATTCTGTAGGTTTTCTGTCCACTCTGATTGTAGTTTATTTTGCTGTGCAGAAGCTCTTTAGTTTAATTAGTTCTCATTTGTCAATTTTTGCTTTGGTTTTAATTGCTTTTGGCATTTTTGTCATGAAATCTTTGCCCATGCTTATGTACTGCAGGATATTGCCTAGATTTTCTTCTAGGGTTTTTATAGTTCTGGATTTTACATTTAAGTCCCAATCCATCCTGCATTAATTTTTGTACATAGTGTAAGGAAGGGCTCCGGTTTCAATTTTCTGCATATGGCTAGCCATTTCTCCCAGTACCATTCATTAAATAGAGAATCTTTTCCCTATTGCTTGTTTTTGCTAGGTTTGTTGAATATCAGATGGTTGCAGGTAAGAGGTCTTATTTCCGAGTTCTTTATTCTGTATCATTGGTCTATGTGTCTGCTCTCATACCAGAATGATGCTGTTTTGGTTACTGTAGCCTTTACTATAGTTTGAAGTAGGGTAGCTTGATACCTACAACTTCATTCTCTTTTGCTTAGGATTGTCCTGGTTATTTGGTCTCTTTTTTGTTTCCATATAGATTTCGAAATAGTTGTTTCTAACTCTGTGAAGAATGTCAATGATAGTTTAATGAGAACAGCATCAAATCTACAAATTACTTTGAGCAGTATGGTCATTTTCACAATATTGATTATTCTGATCTATGAGCATGAAAAGCTTTTCCATTTGTTTGTGTCTTCTCTGATTTCTTTGAGCAGTGATTTGTAGTTCTCTTTGAAGAGGTCCTTCATTTCCCTTGTTAGCTGTATTCCTAGGTATTATATTCTTTATGTAGCAATTATGACAGAGAGTTCATTCATTATCTGGCACTCATGATTTTGTATCCTGAACATTGCTGCAGTTGCTTATCAGCTTAAGAAGCTATTCAGGGACTTCCTCCAAGATGGCCAAATAGAAATAGCTCCAGAGCACAGTTCCCAGAGAGAGACTCAGGTGAGTGATCTCTGCATTTCCAACTGAGGTAGGAGGTTCATTTTAATGAGACTGGTTGGACAGTGGGTGCAGCCCAAGGAGGGCCAACCAAGGCAGGGTGGGGCACTGCCCCACCAGTGAAGAGCAACTGACAGGAGGATCAGGGACTTTACCCCTTTGGTGCTCCAATTCAGATATTGCACTTCTCCCATGGCCGTTGCAACCCACAGTCCAGGAAAATGCCACCGGGCTGAAAAGCACATCGAGTTACCAACACAGACATTAGCAACAGCTCCAGCCGGCCTGATACCATGAGTTGTCAGCACAAAACTGGGCAGACATTTTGACTAGTGGCAAAAGCACCAGTGGGATGGATCTGCCCACCCCCAGAAAGAAGGAGAGCTGAAAGCAGGGAGACAAGTGATACAGCTTGGTAGGTCCCACTCCCCAAAGGCCAGCAAACTTAAGGCTCTTTGCTTGCGAGTTTCTTAGCCAGCATATCAGTTTGAGCTCAACCCAGGAAGATTGAGCTTGGTGGGAGGAAGGGCATCTGCCATTGCGAAGGTGGGTCTAATTCACCTGTGTAAACAAAAGCCCGAGGTAAACTACAGAGCAGTGGGGTTGACTCTGAGGCAGCCCAGCAGCACCTCTGCAGGCAGACAGGGGACAAACTGGCTCCTCAAGTAGCTCCCTGACACCTGTATAACCAAAAGAAAAAAATCACCTCACACAGCAGAGGAGCCTGACTGTTAGAAGGAAAACCAAAAAACAAAAAGAAATAATTACAACATCAACAGAAAGAACATCCACTCAGAGAAATCATCCAAAATCACCAACTTCAAAGATCAAAGGTAGATAAATCCATGAAGATGGGAAGAAACCAGTACAAAAAGGATGAAATCATCAAAGATCAGAATGCCGCCCCTTCAAGGGATCACAACTCCTCACCAGCAAGGGAAAAAACAGGATGGAGAATGAGTTTGACAAATTGACAGAAGCAGGCATCAGAAGGTGGGTAATAAACTTCTCTGAGATAAAGGAATACAAACCCAATACAAAAAACCTAAAAACCCTGAAAAAAGGTTAGATAAAATGCTACCTAGAATAACCAGCTTAGAGAAGAACATAAACAATTTGATGGAGCTAAAAAACACAGTACAAGAACTTAGTGAAGCATATGCAAGTTTCAGTAGCCAAATTGATCAAGCAGAAGAAAGGATATGGAAGATTGAAGATCGAATCAATGAAATAAAATGAGAAGGGAAGATTAGAGAAAAAAGAGTAAAAAGAAATGAACGAAGCCTCCAAGAAATATGGGATTATGTGAAAGACCTAATCAACACTTGATTGATGTACCTGAATGTGACAGGGAGAATGAATCCAAGCTGGGAAACATTCTCCAGGATATTATTCAGGTGAACTTTCCCAACCTAGCGACATAGGCTAACATTCAAATCCAGGAAATATCGAAAACACCACAAAGATACTCCTAAGAAGAACAAACCCAAGGCACATAAACATCAGATTCACTAGGATTGAAATGAAGGAAAAAATGCTAAGTGCAGCCAGAGAGAAAGGCTGGCTCACCCACAAAGGAAAACTCATCAGACTCACAGTGGATCTTTTGGCAGAAACCCTACAAGCCAGAAGAGAGTGAAGGCCAATATTCAATATCCTTAAATAAAAAAAAACTTTCAACCCAGAATTTCATATCCAGTTAACTAAGCTTCATAAGCAAAGAAGAAATAAAATTCTTTATGGACAAGCAATTGCTGAGAGATTTCCTTGCCACCAGACCTGCCTTACAAGACCTCCTGAAGGACTCACTAAACATGGAAAGGAACAACTGCTACCAGTGACTGCAAAAATGAACGAAATGGTAAAGACCAACAACACAATGAAGAAACTTTGTCAACTAATGGGCAAAACAACCAGCCAGTGACAAAATGGCAGAATCAATGTCATACATAACAATATTAATGTTAAATGTAAATGGTCTAAATTCCCTAATCAAAAGACAGACTTGGAAACTGGATAAAAGGTCAAGACCATTCAGTGTGCTGTATTCAGGAGACCCATCTCATGTGTGAAGACACACATAGACTCAATGTAAAGGGATAGAAGAAGATTTACCAAGCAAATGGAGAGAGAGAAAAAAAAAGCAAGGGTTGTAATCCAAGTCTCTGACAAAAGAGACATTAAAATAACAAAGATCAAAGAGACAAAGAAGGGCATTACATAATTGTAAAAGGATCAGTCCAACAAGAAGAGCTATCCTAAATGCATAGCTTGGACCACCAAGATACATAAGCAAGTTCTTAATGACCTACAAACAGACTTAGACTCCTGCACAATAAAAATGGGAGACTTCAACACTCTACTATCAATAGACAGATCAATGAGACAGAAAATCAACAATGATATCCAGGAATTGAACTCAGATCTGGACCAAGCAAACCTAATAGACATCTACAGACATCTTCACCCTAAATCCAGAGAATATACATTTTTTCCAGCACCACATGGCACTTACTCTAAAATTGACCACATAATTGGAAGTAAATCACTCCTCAGTAAATGCAAAAGAACAGAAATCATAACAAACAGTCTCTCAGAACACACTGCAATCAAATTAGAACTCAGGATTAAGAAACTCACTGAAAACTGCACAAATACATGGAAACTGAACAACTTGCTCCTGAATGATGACTGTAAAGAATAAAATGAAGGCATAATTAAAGATGTTCTCCAAACCCAATGAAAACAAAGACACAACATATCAGAATCTGTGGGACACATCTAAAGCAGTTTCTAGAGAGAAATTTATAGCAATAAATGCTCACATGAGAAGTGAGAAAAGGTCTAAAATCGACACTCTAACACCAAAATTGAAAGAGCCAGAGGAGCAAGATCAAAAAAACTCAAAAGCTAGCCGAAGACAAGAAATAACTAAGAACAGAGCAGAACTGTAGGAGGGAGAGACACAAAAAACCCTTTAAGAAATCAATAAATCCAGGTGCTGGTTTTTTGAAATGGTCAACAAAATATACCACTAGCCAGACTAATAAACAAGAAAAGAGAGAAGAATTGAATAGATGCAATAAGAAAGGATAAAGGGGATATCACCACCTACTTCACAGAAATACAAACTACCATCAGAGATTACTACAAACAACTCTATGCACATAAACCAGTAAATATGAAAGAAATGGATAAATTCCTGGACACTTGCACCCTCCCAAGACTAAACCAGAAAGAAGTTGAAACCTTCAATAGAACAAAAACAAGGGTTGAAGTTGAGGCAACAGTTAGTATCTAGCAACCAAAAAAAGTTCAGGTTCAGACAGGTTCACAGCCGAATTCTGCCAGATATACAAAGAGGAGCTGGTACCATTCCTTCTGAAACTATTCCAAACAATACAAAAAGAGGAAATACTCCCTAACTCATTTTATGAGACCAACATCATCCTGATACCAAAACCCGGTAGAGACACAACTAAAGAAGAAAACTTCAAGCCAATATACATGATAAACATCAATGCAAAAATCTTCAATAAAATACTGGCAAACCAATTGCAACAGCACATCAAAAACCTTATCCATCATGATCAAGTAGCCTTCATCCTGGGAATGCAAGGCTGCTTCAATGTACACAAGTCTATAAATTCATCACACAAACAGAACCAAAGACAAAAATGACATGATTATCTCAATAGATGGAGAGAAGTCCTTTGACAAAATTCAACAGCACTTTGTGCTGTAAACCCTCAATAAACTAGGTATCAATTGAACACATCTCAAAAAAATAAAAGCTATTTATGACAAACCTACAGATGATATCATACTGAGCCAGCAAAAACTGAAAGCATTCCTTCTGAAATCTAGCACTAGACAAGGATGCCCTCTCTCACCACTCCTATTCAATATAGTATTGGAAGTTCTAGCCAGAAGAATCAGGCAAGAAAACGAAATAAAGGTATTCAATTAGGAAAAGAGGAAGTCAAATGGTCTCTATTTGCAGACAACATGATTATATATTTAGAGGACCCCATGGCCTCAACCAAAAATCTCCTGAAACTAATAAGCCACTTCCATAAAGTTTCAGAATACAATATCAATGTGCAGAAATCATAAGCATTCCTATACACCAACAACAGACAGAGAGCCAAATCATGAGCTAACTCCCATTCATAATTGCCACAAAGAGAATAAAACAGCTGTAAATAAAACTAACAAAGGATATAGAGGACCTCTTCAAGGAGGACTACAAAAATACTGCTCAAGGAAATAAGAGAGGACACAAACAGATGGAAAAACATTCCATGCTCATGGTTAGGAAGAATCAACATTGTGAAAATGGCCATATTGCCCAAAATAATTTATATATACAATGCTATCCTCATCAAGCTACCATTGACCTTCTTCACAGAACTAGAAGAAAACACTTTAAACTTCATCTGGAACCAAAAGAGAGCCTGCATAGTGAAGACAATCCTAAGCAAAAATAACAAAGCTGGAGGTATCATGCTACCTGACTTCAAACTATATTAAAAGGCTACAGTAATCAACTCAACATGATGCAGGTACCAAAACAGAGATATAGACCAATGAAACAGAACAGAGGCATCAGAAGCAACACCACACATCTACAACCATCATCTTTGACAAAACTGACAAAAATAAGCAATGTGGAAAGGATTTCCTATTTAATAAATGTTGTAGGGAAAACTGGCTAGCCATGTGAAGAAAGCTGAAACTGGACCCCTTCCTGACACCTTAAACTAAAATTAACTCCAGATGGATAAAAAAGTTAAACATAAGGCCTAACACACTAAAAACACTAAAAGAAAACCTAGGCAATATCATTCAGGACATAGGCATAGGCAAGGACTTGTTCATGACCAAACACCAAAAGCAATGGGAACAAAAGCCAAAATATTCAAGTGGGATTAATTAAACTTAAGAGTTTCTGCACAGCAAAAGAAACAATAATTAGAGTGCACCAGCAACCAACACAATGGGAAAAAATTTTTGCAATCTACCCATCTGACAAAGGGCTAATATCCAGAATCTACAAAGAACTAAAGCAGATTTACAAGAAAAAAACAAACAAGCAAACCCATTAAAAAGTGGATGAAGGATATAAACAGACACTTTTCAAAAGAAGACATTTATAAGGCCAAGAAACATATGAAGAAATGCTTATCATCACTGGTCATTAGAGAAATGCAAATCAAAACCGTATTGAGATACTATTTCATGTCAGTTAGAATGATCATTTAAAAATCTGCAGACAACAGATGCTGGAGAGAATGTGGAGAAATAGAAACACTTTTACACTGTTGGTGGGAGTGTAAATTCATTCAACCATTGTGGAAGACAGTGTGGCAATTCCTCAAGGATCTAGAAATAGAAAGTCCATTTGACCCAGCAATCCCATTACTGGGTATATACCTAAAGGATTATAAATTATTGTATTATAAAGAAACATGCACATGTATGTTTATTGCAGCACCGTTTACAATAGTGAAGACCTGGAACCAACCAAAATGCCCATAGATGATAGACTGTATAAAAAAAATGTGGCACATATACACCATGGAATACTACACAGCCATAAAAAACGATGATTTCGTGTCTGTGTAGGGATATAGATAAATCTGGAACCATCATTCTCAGCAAAGTGAAACAAGAACAGAAAACCAAACACCACATGTTCTCACTCATAGATGGGTGCTGAACAATGAGAACACATTGGCACAGGGAGGGGACGATCATACACTGGGGGATGTTGGGTGTGGGGGACTAAGGGAGGGACAGTGGGAGAGTGGGGAGTTTGAAGAGGAATAACACTGGGAGAAATGCCTGGTGTAAGTGACGGGGAGATGGAGACAGCAAACCACCATGGCATGTGTGTACCCATGCAACAATCCTGCAAGATCTGCACATGTACCCAGAACTTAAAGTACAATTAAAAAAGAAAAAAAGAGGCTGAAACAATGGGGTTTTTTAGATATAGGACCATGTCGCCTGCAGAGAGTCTGATTTCCTCTCTTTCTATTTAAATGTGCTTTATTTCTTTTGCCTGATTGCCCTGGCCAGCACTTGCAATACTATGTTGAATAGGAGTGGTGAGAAAAGGCATGCTTGTCTTGTGCTGGTTTTCAATGGGAATGTTTCCAGTGCTTGCCTAATCAGTATGATATTGGCTGTGGGTTTGTCACACATGGCTCTTATTATTTTGAGATATGTTCATTCAGTACCTAATTTATTGAGAGTTTTTTAATATAAAGGGATTTTGAATTTTACTGAAGGCTTTTTCTGCGTCTATTGAGATAATCATGTGTTTTTGTCTTTAATTCTATTCATGTTATGAATTACACATGTTGATTTGCATGTGGTGGAAATCACATGCAATCCTTGCACCCTTGCATCCATGGAATTAAGCCAACTTTATTGTGGTGGATAAGCTTTTTGATTTGCTTCTGGATTTGTTTTGCCAGTATTATTGAAGATTTTTGCTTCCATGTTCATCAAGGACATTAACCTGAAACTTCTGTTTTGTTTTGTTTTATTTTATCTCTGCCAAGTTTTTGTATCAGGATGATGCTGGCCTCACTGAATGAGTTAGGGAGGAGTCCCTCCTTTTTGATTTTTTGGAATAGCTTCAATGGTAATGGTACCAGGTTTTCTTTGTGCCTTTGGTAGAATTCAACTGTTAATCTGTCTGATCCTGGTCTTTTTCTTGGTTGGTAGGCTATTTATCGCTGTCTCAATGTCAGAAATCATTATTGGTTTGTCCAGGGACTCGATTTTTTTCTAACTCAGTCCTTGGAGGGTATATGTGTCCAGAAATGTATCATTGCTTCTAGGATTTTTAGTTTATATGCATAGAGATGTTTATAGTACTCTCAATGGTTGTTCGTATTTCTGTGGGGTCAGTGGTAATATCCCCTTTATCATTTATGATTGTGTATATTTTCTTCTTGTTTCTTTTCTTCTTTATTAGTGTAGCTAGAGTTCCATTTATTTTATTAATTTTTTTTCAAAAACCAGCTCCTGGATTCAGTGATCTTTTGGAAGGCTTTTTGTGTCTCTATCTACTTAAGTTCAGCTCTGTTCTTGGTTATTTCTTGTTTTTGCTAGTGTTGAAGTTTGTTTGCTCTTGGTTCTCTATTTCTTTTAGCTGCCATGTTAGGTTAAGATCGTTCTAGTTTTTTGATGTGGGCATTTCATGCTATAAATTTTCGTCTTAACACTGCTTTGGCTGAATTCCATAGATTTTGATACATTGTTTCTTTGCTCTAATAAGTTTCAAAAAGCTTCTTGATTTCTGCTTTTTCATTATTTAGCCAAAAGTCATTTCGGAGCAGGTTGTTCAATTTCCATGTAGTTGTGTGGTTATGAGCGAATTTCTTTATTTTAAGTTCTGATTTCATTGTGTTGTGATCTGAGTGACTACTATGATTTCAGTTCTTTTGCATTTCTTGAGGAGTGTTTACTCCGATTATGAGATCAATTTGAGTAAATGCTGTGTGGCAATGAGAAGAATGTACATTCTATTGTTTTGGGGTGAAGAATTCCGTAGATATCTGTCAGGTCCACTTGATCTAGAGCTGAATTCAGTTCCTGAATATCTAAGTTAATTTTCTGTCTTGATGATCTGTCTATTATTGTCGGTGGCGGGGGGTTGTTAAAGTCTCCCACTATGATTGCATGGGAGTGTAAACATTTTTGTAGGTATTTAAGAATTTGCTCTATGAATCTGGGTGCTTCTGTATTGGGTGCATAAATATTGACAATGGTTAGCTCTTCTTTTTGAATTGAACCCTTTACCATTATGTAATGCTCTTCTTTGCCTTTTTTAATCTTTGTTAATTTAAATTTTATTTTGGTAAAAATTAGGATTACAACCCTGCTTTTTTCTGTTTTCCATTTGCTTCGTAAGTTTTCCTCTGTTCTTTATTTTGAGACTCTATGTCTCTTTGCATGTGAGTTGGGTCTCTTGGAGACAGTAAGCCAATGGATAATGGTTCTTTATTCAGCTTGTGATTCTATGTCTTTTAATTGGGGCATTTAGCCCATTTATATTTTAGATTAGTATTGTTATGTATGATTTTGAACTTGTCATTGTGATGCTAGCTGGCTATTTTGCAGACTTGTTTATGTGGTTGCTTCATAGTGTCCCTGGTTTGTGTAATTCAGTGTGTTCTTGCAGTGGCTGTTTTTTCCTTTCCATATTTAGTGCTTTCTTAGGAGCTCTTGCAACATAGGCCTGGTGGTAATGAATTTCCTCAGCATTTGCTTCTCTGAAAAGGATCTTATTTCTCCTTAGTTTATATAGCCTAGTTTGGCCTGATGTGAAATTCTGAGTTGGAATTTCTTCGTTTAAGAATGTTGAATATTAGCCACCAATCTCTTCTGGCTTGTAAAGTTTCTGCTGATAGGTTGGCTGTTAGTCTGATGGCCTTACCTATGTGGGTAACCCTACCTTTCTCTCTGGCCGTCCTTAACATTTTTTATTTCATTTCGACCCTAGAGGATCTGATGTTTATATGTCTTGGAGGATGACCTTCTCATGGAGTCTCTTATTGGGGTTTTCTGCATTGCCTGAATTTGAATGTTGGCCTCTTTTGCTAGGTTGGGGAAGCTCTCTTGGATAATATACTGAAATACGTGTTCCATTATCCCTGTCTCTTTCAGGTACCCTAATCGATCATAGGTTCAGTCTCTTTACATAATTCCATATATCTCGGAAGTTTCGTTCATTTCTTTTCATTCTTTTTCCTCTTTTCTTGACTGCCTGTCTTATTTCAGAAAGATATTTTTCAAGCTCTGAGATTCTTTTCTCTGTTTGTTCTACTCTGCTACTGATACTTGTAATTGCATTGTGAAGTTCTAGTGTTGTGTTTTTTAGCTCCATCAAGTTGGTTATGTTCCTCTTTAAACTGGCTATTCTATCAGCTCCTATATTGTTTTATCATGATTTTTAGTTTCTTTACATTGGGTTTCAACATGCTGCTTTGGCTCAGCAGTTTTTTTATTACTCACCCTCTGAAACCTAGTTCTGTCAGTTCAGCTATCTCAGCCTCAGCTCAGTTCTGTGGCATCACTGTAGAAGTTTTGCAGTCATTTGGAGGAGAAGCACTCTGGCTTTTTGAGTTTTCAGCATTTTTGCATTGATACTTTCTCATCTTTGTGGGCTTGTTTACCTTTGATCTTTGGGGTTACTGATCTTCGAATGCTGTTTTAGTGGGGTTTTGTTGTTGTTGTTGTTGATGATGATGCTGTTGTTGTTCTTGTTTTCTGTTTGTTTTTCTTTTAACAGTCAGGCCACACTCCCATAGAGCTGATGCAGTTTGTTGATGGTTAGCTCCAGACCCTAGTTGCCTTAGTGTTTCCTGTACCTGGAGGTATCACCAGTGAAGGCTGTGAAACAGCAAAGATGGCAGCACTTTTCTTTCTCTGGGAGCTCTGTCTCAGGGGGGTACTGATCCATTGCCAACCTGAATGTAGGTGTAGAGGCAGCTGGAGACTCCAGTGGGGAAGTCGCACCTAGTCAGGAGGATCAAGATCAGAGACCCACGTAAACAAGTTTGGCTATTTTTGGTAGAGCATCTGTGCTGTGTTGTGGGGCATCCTTTCTCATCCAGACCATTTGGACTCTCTAAAGCCAGCAAGCTGGAATGGCTGAGTTAATGGAACTGCAGAGATGGTGGCTGCCCCTGCCCTGGGAGCTTGGTCCTGTCTCAGGCAGGTTCCAGCCTGTTGCCTTGGCTAGCTGGAATTCCAAGCCAGTGGGTCTTAACTTATGAGGTGGTGTGGAAGTGTGACCTGCAGAACAATGCTGCTTGGCTCATTGGATTCAGCATCCTTCCTAGGGATATTTACAGATGGATCTCTTGACTTGCCAGGCGTCCTGGGGCAGAGCATGTAAAGCTCCTGGGTCTCTGTGTATGCCTGAGCAACTGATCTATCAAGACTCCACACAGCTCTGTGTATCAGACACGAGGCCCTGGGAGCATGGGCTCATGAGAGCATTTCCTGATCCAGGGGTTGCAAAGATCCATGGGAGAAACTGGTTTTCTGGGCAGGTTCACACAGTCCTGTTCACTGTTTCCCTTAGCAAGGGGTGTGGGTTCCTTTGGCTTCATGCCACTCCTGGATGGGCTGTTGCCCCACCCTGCTTTTCTTCATTATCCATGGGTTGAGTTGTTTGCCTAGTCAGTCCCAATGCGAGAATCTGGATATTTTAGTTGAAGGTACTCAATTCACTCTCCCTTGTCATTTCTCTTTGTGAGTTGCCGTGGACTGCAGCTACTTCTAATCAGTTATTGTGTCCCAGTGCAGTCCTCTTTTTAAAATTGGAAGAATAAACTGCAAGAAAAAATGACAAAATACTGGGGTGCAATTGAAATTAAGAACTAACTATTTCAGGTCACAGAGGTGATAAAAATTTTATTATGTGCTATAATTTCTTGTCTAACAAGAATTAATTCAGAACGTTATCATTTTCCATACCTATAGAATTATGAGCAGCTATCATGTTTCAGAAAAATAGTTATATGTTTTCAATCAAGCAAGTATAAAAATTACAGGTGTGTGCATACACATAAACCAATATTCCTACATCAACATACTCTCATCTGCTACAACTTAAATAACTAAATTATTATTGAAGTTTATCTGTTATTTTCTGATGTTCCCTGTAGCATACAGACAGCCTCTACTTATCATGATTCAACTTGTGATTTTTCAACTTTATAACAGACTTTTCAGGGTATTAAACATATTTTGGATTTGTGCTATATCCAACTTATAATGGGTTTATTTAGATGTAACCTCATTGTAAGTCAAGTATATCCAATCTTTTGGCTTCCCTGGGCCACATTGGAAGAAGAATTGTTTAGGGCCACACATAAATTACACTAGCACTCTAGCTGATGAGCTAAAAAATAAAAAGTCACAAAAAAAACATAATGTCCTAAGTTTATGAATTTGTGTTGAGCAGCATTGAAAGCTGTCCTGGGCCACATGCAGCCTGCACACCACAGGTTGAACAAGCTTGTTGTAAATCTAGGAGCGTCTGTATGTAAGTAGTGTGTATTAAATATCTATTGTTGCATAACAAAGTATCTGAAAATTTGGCAGCTTACTACAACACACATTTATTATCTTACAGTTCCTGTGTTTTCACTTGGGTTGGATATTCCTGCTCAGAGTCTCTTACAATTAAGCAATCAAGGATTCCATTGGGGTTTCAGGTATCTCAAGGTTCATTTAAGGAAAGATTTGCTTCCAAGCTCACTCATCTGGTTGTTGGCAGGATCCAGCTCCTCACAGGTTTTTGGACTGAGGATGACAGTTCCTTGCCAGTTGTGAGCTGGGGGTCTCCATGTTCTTTTCCATGTGAGTCTCTCCGTAGACCAGTTCACACTGGAAGTCAATTTCCATCTGAGCAGGCAAGTGAGAAAGCAAAGACAGAAGTCAGTCTCTTTGTAATTTAATCCTTGAAGTGATATCCCATTCCTTTTTCTCTATTCTATTTTTTAGAACTGAGTCACCAGTCCAATCATGAGTGGAAGAGATTTCAAAAGGTATGAATATCAAGAAGTAAAGTCTTGGGCTACCTTCTTAAAGGATGCCTCCCAAGCAGTGCATGATATGTAGTCAGCATTTAATACTTTGTCAAATAACTGAAGTATTTTTGTTATTAAGATATATGTGAATAAATATAATTCAAATGATACTTGATATGGTTTGGCCATGTCCCCACCCAAATCTCATCTTGAATTGTAACTCCCACAATTCCCATGTGTCATGGGAGGAACCCAGTGGAAGATGAATGACTTATGGGGTGGGTCTTTCCTGTGCTACTCTCATGATGGTGAATGAGTCTTACAAGATCTGATGGTCTTAGAAAGTGGGAGTTTGCCTGCACAAGTTCTCTGTTTACCTGCCACCATCCATGTAAGACGTGACTTTTTCTCCTTGCCTTCCACCATGATTATGGGGCTTCCCCAGACGCATGGAACTGTGAATTCTTCAGTAAACCTGTTGCCTTTGTGAGTTGCCCGGTCTTGTATATGTTTTTATCAGTAGTGTAAAAACAGACTAATACAATATTAAACAAATGTTTCTATACAGAGGAGTAAGTTTACATCTAAAACCAGTGGGGTTAGTTTTAAGGAGCAAAATCTTTGCTTTATTTAGTAAATCCAGGGAAGCATTTAATATAATGTATCTAATTATTATTATTTATAACCTGGCTTAGTTTGGTAACTTATCAAAAAGAGAGAAAGCTATTTACAAAGAAATCTACTTTTAATAGGTAATCACTAATATCCTAGTTTAATATTAACATCACATTTTTATATTAAAAATATTGATGGTGGTCACTTTAATGCAGTCCTTCCTGAGCAAGCAGCTTGCTGATACCAGTAGATTTTGGAATCAATGGAAATGCATCTCCTAAGCATTAAAATTATGGGTGTACAGATGCATATATATTGTATATAGGCACAGGTTTATGTTATCTTTCAAATATAAATATTCTAAAGCATATGTATATCTCCAAAAGATAATATTTATGGTACATAATGAATCTGTTACTCTTTTCTATGAAAACAGAAATAATCGCTTTCGTTTTTCTCACATTTTTTAAATGCTGCTACCAGTTCTACTATGTAATTTTCTTTGAAAACAAGATTGAAAATTAAGAATGTGTATGAAATCAATTGTCCCTGAAAAAGGGCTACAAAAAAATAATCTTTGCTTGTCTTTGGAAACTAAAGCCAAGACATTAGAATTACTTTCAGAAATCATCAGAAAATTAATATATGTCTGTATTCACCATAAAGCATTTAATATGACTAACTTTGAAGGAAAGAACTGTAACTATCAAATGAGGAAACAGATTTTAAATGCCCTTTTTGGGCAGTAAGCAATACAATTCATTAAATTTTTACATGTTTTCATTGAAATGGAACGGTAGCCAAACTCAAAAGGTAATGTTACCTGCCATTCATATCTCTAAGAACGCTAATGTTTATGTTTCTAATTTTCATATGAATAATTTAATACTATTTTCCTGTTAGTTGCATTCAAAATATTAGCATACACCCCTAGATCTTTTGATGCCTGATTTGCATCTGTAAAATTTTGTTGATAAAACAAAATATAAATTTAATATACAAATTGATCAAATAATAGTAGTTATTGCCAATACCACAAAGAAATCTAATTTCAAAATGCAAAATTATGTTTTGTGGACTAAATAGCATCCTCCAGAAAGATATTTTCAAATCCTAATCCCTGGTACCTGTGAATATGACTCTATTTAGAAACCTGATGTTTGAAGACCTTGAGATGAGATATTCCTGGATTTGGGGGGTTGCCTTAAATCTGATGACTGTTGTCCTCATAAAAGAAAGAAGAGAGCTTTTTGATACACATGGAGACAAAGAAGGCTCTTGTGAAGGTGGAGACAGTGTTGGAGTGATACATCTGAAGGCCAAGGGAGCCAGGATTGCCCAGACATTAGAAGCTAGGAGAGTGACCTCTAAAAGGAACCAAACTGATGTATCTTGATTTTAGGTTTCTAGCCCCTAGACCTATGGAAAAATAAATTTTAGCACCCTTGCCAATCTTATGGCACCCTTAGGAAATCAATATAGGCCCATTAGCAAATACTAAAACACAGAGGCTCTTATTTTCCCCAAATGAAAAATAATTAAGTGACTTGATACAGCTTTGGCTTAGAAACAAGAAAAAAAATACTCTTTTATGATATGCTGCATTTCCATTTCTCTTGATAAAAGATAGTGTACTATAGTGTTTGGACAAAGCAATAATCATTAACTTTGAGTTGAGAGGTAAATTAAAGGAGTCATACTCTGGAAGTGTATAAATATTATTAGGACCAGCATAGCTAATAATTTACTTAAGCTTTCTATTTTTAATAGTCAAAGAATGACAAAAATCTAGTTAAGCTAAATCTAAAGAGTTTTAATTGAGTAATAAAGTAAGGTAAAAGTTTAATTATTACATGTTTTTCTGAAGATAGAACATAAAGCAACAGCATATCTTGTCATTAAATCTTAGATTCAATAATTCATTTGTGACTGCCATATAGGCTACATTAGTTGAAGGGGGGTTGAAGAGAAGTATTTCCAAAATATTTTTCCAAAGAATCTTTAAGATAGACCTGGAAATGCTACATTGTGCCTTGGCACAGCTGCCCAAAATGTCTACTTTTCAGTAGAGAGGTTTACTCTGAAGCAGATGCAAATGTTATATTCAGGAAATTCTGTGCTATGAAGAGGTAAAATATAATTTTCAATTAAAATGCTTATTTTCTTATACTTTTATGCTGTATCATTTTGTTTTCTGTTTGTTCCCCTTCTCTTTTGAAGTTTAAAAATCCATCAAGGTAAACTTGTATATCTGGCACAGGGTATTACAAACATTTATATGTCAACTTGAATGAGCCCTATAGTGCCTAGATACTAAGTCATACATTATTCTGAGTTTGTTTGTGAGGGTGTTTCTAAACGAGATTAATATCTGAGTATGTATAATGATAAAACAGATTACCTTCTTCAATGTGAATGGGCCTCTTAAAATTAATTGAAGACTTGAATAGAACAAAAAGGTGAGTAAGAGAAATTTTTACCTCCTTGATAGCCTGAACTAGGACACTGGTATTTTCCAAACCTTGGCTGGAACTATACCACCTGCTTTCCTCAGTCTTCAGCTTGATGACTGCAAATCTTGTGGCTTCTCAGCCTCTAAAATTGCATAAGCCAATTTCTTATAATAAATCAAACTCCTCTCTCTCTCTCTCTCTCTCTCTCTCATAATAACAGCTTACCATTACTGTTCATCAAGTGGCAGTAGATGTTTATAAATGTTTTCATTCTTGTTATCCTCACATTAAGTAGACTAAGAAAGAGAGTAAGAGGGGGTGTTAGTCTTAGTGTCTCAGGGATAGCGGAGGCAGAAGAGGTGGAGGAGGTGCAAAGGGAGGCAGGAGAGGCAGGCACAGGCAGTGTACTTTTATTAAAAAACATCCACATATAAGTGGGCCAGCGCAGTTCAAATCCATGTTGTTCAAGGGTCAACTATATGCAAATATAATACCTGTAAATATGCACGCATATATTACACACATATCTATCTGTATATCCACGTCTATATGTCTACTACTTCCATCTCTATATAAACACTTGCATTTATGTTTAGATACATACATATGTATTTGTATGCAAGCATTTACTATACAGACTTTCCTCTTCTGCTGGTTTTGAAGAAATAAACCTCCATGCTATTTGAAGACCTATGTAGAGGACCATGTCAAAGAAATGCAGGCAACCTCTAGGAGCTAAAAACAGTTCCTGCTTAAGAAAATGGAGACCTCCGTTCTGCTGCTGTAAAGGGATAAATGCTGCCAACAATCAGAATCAAATCAGTTTGGAAATTTATCTTTCTTAAGTCTCTGATGAGAACGCAATCCTAGGCGACACTTGAATTGCAGCCTTGCCTTGACACATGGGACCTGAGATAGTAAATATGTATTGTTCTAAGCTGCCAAATTTGTGGTAATTTGTTACCTTGCAAAGAAAACTAATACGGTAATCAACTTTTCCACAATATTAATGAATAATTCATTATTTATTCTTCATCTATATTGCTGGCTTTTAGTAGGAATTAATTACACACCAGGATCTTTATTACCTACTTGTTTCCATTTTGATCTGTTAATATATTCTAGTAGTGGCTTGCTCAGAGCCTAGGACCTTTCCCACTCTAGAATTGGAAAGTATTTACAGGCTGATTCGATTTTTGTTAGTTTTGAATTAGAATTCAGATTTGTTTCTACTAACTGCTATTTGGTGACTCACGAAAGAAACTAGCTAGCATTTATAAGCATTGCATCACTGAAGATTTTGTTCTGCAATTGAATTACAATCAAATTTTGAGTGGCAAAATTTTTAAGTTAGCAGTTGCCTGTAATCAAACGAGTGATTGTTGTCATGAGAAAACCACCATCTTGTTAAAAGTTTCAGCAGAGTAGATATAATGTATCTTTAAGAGCTATTCCAAATGACTAAGGAGATCCCTTTGTTGTCTATATTCTTAATTTATAAAAATAAGAATGATAATTGGTTTTTTATCTCTTTTATAAATACTCTGACTATGCAATTTTACTTCTTGACATTTACCCTATGGAAATAATCCACATATATACATAGAGGTAGTAAAATGTAGTACCTACAATGAGATTCAATTGCTGCATTGTCCATTTTAGGGAAATTTTGAAAATTACCTGAAAGCCAAATAACATGGGGGACAATGGAAAAGCACTCAAAAGGTTGATGTGGGTCTACACTTCTTAACATGGACCGATGTTTGTGACTGCTATTGAGAGGAAAAAGGCAGGTTACAAAGCCAGATGTGTATAAGCCCACTTTTCTGAAAATCAAACATACATAAATATATAAGTAAACCAAGACTATAAATAGTAGAACTTAATTTATGACAAATTTTGGGATGACTTTTGCTTCTCTTTTTTCATTGCAACATATATCTCTATATCTCTCTATATATTTCTTCTCTTTACCAGTTTAATAATAAAATCATTGACAAAGCCGGAGATAGTTTTCTGCAACTCTCCGCTATAATCATGGTACTTGAGAGAAGCTCATGAGACAATATACCTTGGGTCTCTCTTAGTACCTACTGGAGAGCCCTCCTATGGACAGTCCAGAATCTGCTTTCAGACCCGCTTCCCAAATCACAAATTCAGTAATTTCCCTCCCCAATTGAGGACTCAGGCCCGACATACCTCTCCATTGTGGCCCTGGACATAATAATACAAGAGCCTTGGGCGGATGGGACATTTTCCTATTTGGAGCTGAAAACTCTTTCCTGAGCAGCTCTGTGCCTCTCCCAGCAGAACAGAGTGACTGAAGACCCTCATCCCTGATTCTGAACTTAGTCAAAGCTCAGGGAACTATAGCCACTGGCCAAAGGTCAGCAGTGGCAACAATCAGTTTTGCTTTTAATTCATTAATCTAATATCCTGGTTATCTGAAAATTTGTCACAGGTCTCTTTTTTATTCTGCCGATTTGGCAGACTTAACATATTCTCTACAGAGAGGCTTTGTTTTCCCACTTGGCTCAGTTTTTCTGTTCCTTCTGGCAGTTGTCTCAGGCCTTAGGTTTTGCAATCTCTTGAGAAGTGCTCCTGCTGATGCTTTCCTCCTCCTTGGATCTGTAAGCCAAACTGAATCACGGTGAAACATATTCCCCAGTCCTCACTGATGAGCAATGCGGTAGAAGATACATTTTGTATATTTCGAATGTCACCCATAATATTTACCTGTCTATAAAAAGCATAAAATGCTTGTATATGTTATAAATATCTCTTTTTACATTTTGATTCCTTAAGCCATTGAAGACCTTTCAAGTCCAAATTTTAAGAGAACTAGGGCTCTGTAAAGGAGTAGTAGGTAAGAGCACAATTCCTAATATCAGACAGATGTAACTTGCTGGCTTTAATGGTTGCTCTGGTACTTACTGGCCATATGACTTTGGACGTATGATTCAGCCTTACGGAGGCTAAACTTCCACATCTCTGAGATGGACATCACTCCTGTCCCTCCTCTTGTCCCTTCATCTCATTCAGATGAGATGAATTAATCAGATGATATATCTCCAGCACTTGTCAAAGCACTTGATATATAATTTGTGCTGAATAAAGAGTATTCATTATCAATAAAACTATTAATAAGAAGAAGGTATGTTCAATATCAGTGGTTATCAACCAGAGACGATTTTGCTCCCACTTCCTCCCCCCACAAGAAGACATTTGACAAGGTATGGAAAAATATTTGGTTGTCACAACAAGGCAGATGGGCGAGGAGCTTCTACTGAGATTTAATGGGGAGAAGATAGAATGGATGGAAAATATCTTACAATACCCAGGGCAGTTCTCCACAACAAAGAGTCATCCATCCCCAAATGTCAATAGTGCTAAGGTTGAGAAATCCTACCATAATTCTCTGCTTAACAGCCTCTTATCCAGCATTGATAACGTTTTCATCTGAAACACGATACTATCAAAGATAATTTTATCTGTTCTTTTTTATGTGTACTTTAAAGGTATGTCTATATTTTTGCAGGCTAATTAACTGGGAATGCAATAAATTATTATATTGTATAAAATATTAGGTATATTAAAGAAGCCTGAATGAAAAGCTTCTTATGAAAAGATGGCTCTTTTCTAACAAAATGTATTAATAGCTAAAATCAAATCATGATATTTTGGCCTTTATTGAGACATATTTATAAAAAAGTAGATCAAGCATCAGCTGTTATTTGTAAGTTATATAGGAATCTATACAAGTATACCTAGCGATAGTAAAACCCAGAATAATGTTATGGTTAAACAAAATAAGTTGCATTCTCTTATTATTGCATTTAGAGTTAATTTTTTCTAACATGACAATCTGAATATTTGCAAGGGTTAGCAGTAATGTTTAATCAGTAAAATTAATCATTATTAGTGCATACTTTACAGTGATCAATCACATTCAATTTTATGAACAGAGCTGATCACATTAAAATGCATTAGTGATTGTTCAGAAACTGAAAAAAATAGGCCATTAGCTTTCATTTTAAGTCACTAATATTTTATATTATTAATACTTATTTGAATATTTTTTATGTAAAACTAATATGTTAATTGACAGAAATGGTTATACTGAAATATAATATATGTAAATGGATCAAATGTCCTACACTAATATTCATATTGACTTGAAATTTTTAGCCTTTTTCATCCAGTTGACCTCAAAGGACATATTAATCTATATCCATGTCTATCTATCTATCTACACCATTAGATTTACTCAAATTCCAGTTTCTCAATAAAGTATTTCCTGGAAATTCTTTTTAAAATAGCAGCCCCTTACACCGTCCCAACTCCACATTTTCATTATTTTCCTTCCTTGTTCTATTTTATTCCACATTATGTCTAACTAGTACACTACATATTTTTCTTTATTTTCACAATTATATAAGCCACACACACTAGCATGTATAAGAATATGTAAGTTTTTGCATTTAATGCCCTACGTTTTAATGACAGGTCTGCCTGTTACTAACTGTGGAACCTGGAGCAAGTTAGGTAACCCCTCTGTTCCTCAATATCTATATGAATACTAATCCTACCTACCTCATAGGGTTGTTATAAAGTTTAAATTAGTTCATACATACAAAAGTGCTTAGCATATAGTACCATGTAAATGTTACTTTTAATAATTAATCTGACAAAGCTAGAAATTTGTTTTTCAATGCTATCTCCCATTTACCTATAACACACATGGCACCTGGTATGCAGTAATTAATACATTAATACTCATTCTTCATTTACCAAAGGTTTTCTGATTTTCCTTTACCACAAACATCTTACTATGGTCTTTTAGAAACCACCATGTTATGGTTTGGCCCTGTTTCTCAACCAAATTTCATGTCAAATTGTAATCCCCATGGTTAATGGAGGGGCCTGGTGAGAGCCGATTGGATAATGGAGGCAGATTTCCCCATTGCTGTTCTTGGGATAGTGAGTGAGTTCTTACAAGATCTGATCATTTATATGTGGCATGCTCCCATTCTCTCTCCTGCTCCACCATGACAAAGACATACTTGCTTCCTCTTCACTTCCACCATGATTGTAAGTTTCTGAGACTTTACAGCCATGCTTACTGTACAGCTTGAAGAACTGTGAGTCAATTAAACATCTTTTTGTCATAAAATTATGCAGTCTCAGATAGTTCTTTATAGAAGTTTGAGAATGTACTCACACAGAATGGGCCACTTCTATAAAGATACATGAAAATGTAGAAGCAACTTCGGAATTGGGTGAACGTAGTGGTTGGAAGAGTTTGGAGGGCTCAGAAGACAGGAAGATGTGGGAAAGTTTGGAACTTCCTAGAGACTTGTTGAATCGTTTTGATTAAAATGCTAATACTAATTTGGACAATGAAAGCTGAGGAAGTCTCAGATGGAGATAAGAGACTTATTAGGAACTGGAGAAAAGATCACCCTTGGTATGTTTTAGCAAAGAGACTAATAGCATTGTGCCCCTGCTCTAGAGATCTGTGGAACTTTGAACTTGAGAGAGATGATTTATGGTATCCAGTAGAAGAAATTTCTAAGCAGCAAAATATTGAAGATGTGACCTGGTTTTTCTTGTAAATGTACAGTATGTGCCCACAAAGAGATGGTTGAAAATTGGAACTTATGTTTAAAGGGGAAGCAGAGTGTAAAAGTTTGGAAAATGTGAGCCTGAACATATAATAGGAAAAAAAAAAAGGAAACAAACTATTTTGTGGGGAGGAATTCAAGCTAGCTGCAAAAATTTGCATAAGAAATGAGGATCAGAATGTTAATAGCCAAGACAATGGGGAAAATGTCCAGGCCATGTCAGAGCACTTCACAGCAGCTCCTCCCATCACAGGCTTGGAGACCTAGGATGGAAATATGATTTTGTGGACTAGGCCCACAGCCCTGCTGCTCTGTGCATCCTTGGGACTTGGTGTGCTGTGTCCCAGTCATTCCAGCTTCAGCCATGGCTAAAAGGGACCAACATACAGCTTGGGCCATTACCTCAGAGGGTACAAACCCCAAGCCTTGGCAGCTTCCACATGGTGTTGGTTCTGAGGTACATAAAAGGCAAGAGTTTGGGAGCTTCCACCTAGATTTGAGAGGATGTATAAAAATGCCTGGATGTCCAAGCAGAGGTCTGCTGAAGGGGCAGAGCCCTCATGAAAAACCTCTACTAGGGCAGTAAGGAGGGAAAATGTAGGTTTGAGTCCTCACACAGTCCCATGGTGGGACATTGCCTAGTGGAGCCATGAGAAGAGACCACAGTCCTCCAGAGCCCAGAATGATAAATCCACTAACAGCTTGTACTGTGCACCTGGAGAAGTTGTAGGCACTCATGCTAGCCTGTGAAAGCAGCCATGAGGGCTGTACACTGTAAAGCCACAGAGGCTATGTTGCCCACAGCCATTGGAACCTACCTCTTGCATCAGCATGCCTTAGGTATGAGACATGGAGTCAAAGGAGATTATTTGGGAGCTTCAATATTTAATGACTCTCCTGCTGTGTTTCAGGCTTCCATGTATTCCCTTTAATTTGACCTGTATCCCCTTTGTTTTGGCCTGTTTTTCCCTGTGGAATGGGGGTATTTATCCAATGCCTGTACTGCTATTGTATCTTGGAAGTGACAAACTTGTTTTTGACATTTACAGGCTCATAGAAGGAAGTGACTTACCTTGTCTCAGATGAGACTTTGGACTTGGACTTTTAAGTTAATGCTGGGATGAGTTAAGACTTTGGGAACCAGTTGAGAAGTTACGATTGTTTTTGAAACGTGAGAAGGGCATGAGATTTGGGAAGGACAAGGGGTAGAGTTATATAGTTTGGCTCTGTGCCCCATGCAAACCTCATGACTAATTGTAATCTCTAAGGGTCAGAGGAGGGACCTTGTGGGAGGTGATTGGATCATGAGGGCAGATCATGGGGCTGTACTCATGATAGTGGGTCAGTTCTCATGAGATTGAATTGTTTAAAAGTGTGCAACACATCCCCCTTCTCTCTCTCTCCTGCTCTACCATGGTAAAGACAGGCTGGCTTACCTTTCACCTTCTGCCATAATTGCAAGTTTCTTGTATAGCCTGCATAACTGTGAGCCAGTTAAACCGCTTTTCTTCATAGATTACCCAGTCCCAGATAGTTCCTTATAGCAGTGTGAAAGTGAACTAATACCATCATGTCCTACAACTCTTCTCCTCCAAAATAGAGAGAAATGAGGGTAGAGAAAAGGCACAAATATATGCAATCAAATTAGAGAAAACCTTTTTAAGATTACATTTTATTTTTCCTATAATACTTTTTTACTGACCACCTTTGTCATCTTCATCAAAATATGTTTGAAAAGGCAAAGCCTGTAACAGATTAAGTAAACAAAAAATGCTATAATTGTAAAAACCTGACAGTCTCTTGTGAAGAACATTATAGTGTGTGGGATAATAATAGCTTTCCACTTAGATAATATATACAGTAATAAAAATGGACTTTAGGTGCATATATTAGTCTTTTCTCATGCTGCTAGTAAAGACATACTTGAAATTGGGTAATTTATACATTAATAACACTAAACTAATAAATTATAATAAATTAATTGGCATAGCTCCACATGAGTTCCTCACAATCACGGCAGGGCCTCACAATCATGGCAGAACACAAGGAGAGGCAAAATCCCAAGAGAGCATGTATAGAGGAACTCCTCTTTATAAAGCCACCAGATCTTGTGAGACTTACACACTATCATGAAAACAGCATGGGAAACACCCACCTCTTTATAAACCATTTCCCCTATGTTTTAATTACCTCCCAGTGGGCCCCTCCTAGGTCTAATGGGAATTATGGGAGCTACAATTCAAGATGAGAATCAGGTGGGGACACAGCTAAGCCATATCAGTACATATGTAACCAATAGGAAATGAAAACATTCCGCTTTGTAACTAACAAACCATGCTAGGGGGTTTGTGCTTCATTTGCTGTTGATTCTCACAGAGGACATAATAAGTGAAACTTATTTTTTAAAAAAGTCAATATTTATATTTATTCATTCATTTATTCTGGAGACAGGGTCTTGCTCTGTTGCCCATGCTGGAGTGAAGTGGTGTGATCTTGGCTCACTGCAAACTCCACCTCCAGCTTCAAATGATTTGGGGAAGACCTGCTCCCATAATTAAATCATTTCCCACTGGATCCCTCCCACAACACATGGGAATTATGGGAGCTACAAGATGAGATTTAGGTGGGGACACAAAGCCAAACCATATCAATAAGTTAGATAATTTTTTAAAAACCTAAAGACATTGAACATAAAAAAGCTGATAAGACTATTGTAAAAATAGATAAAAATTACTATAAAATAAGCTATATTACTAGAGATAAAGATAGCAATCTTATCATGACAAGGAAGTCAATTAATTAAGAAAGCATAACACTACTTCACATTTACACATTTAATAATGGCTGCAAAATACATAAAGAAATAACTAATAGTAATGAAGGGAGAAACAGGCAAAATCAGAATCATGGTTGTCATTTTCTACACTCCCTCTGAATAAGTGATAAATATATAATCAGTATGAATATAGGAAAAAAATTAGTAATATCAAATAATTATACCTAATTTACATTTATAGAACATTTCAGCCTACAATAGCAGAATATACATAATTTTAAAGTATGAGCTGGGCCCGGTGGCTCACACCTATAATTCAAGCACTTTGAGGGGATGAAGTGGGTGGATCACAAGGTCAGGTGTTCAAGACCAGCCTGGCCAACATGGTAAAACCTGGTCTCTACTGAAAATACAAAAAGTAGCTAGGTGTGGTGGTGGGTGCCCGTAGTCCCAGCTACTCAGGATGTGGGGGCAGGAGAATCACTTCAACCCAGGAGGCAGAGGTTGCAGTGAGCCGAGATTATGCTATTGCACTCCAGCATGGGCAACAAGAGCAAAACTCCATCACACACACACACACACACACACACACACACACACAAAATTAAGTATGGAATGTTTAACAAAATAGGCCTCATGATATGCCATAAAATAAATTTCATCTAATTTAAGTAAATCAAAATCAGAAATACAAAGTATGTTCTCCAACCACAGTATAAATAATCAGAAACCAACAATAGGAAGATAACTGGAAAGTCTCAAACACTTGAAAGCTAAACAAAGCATCCCTAAATATCCCACAAGTCAGTCAAGAGAGAAGTTAGAAACTATTGTAAATTAAAAGAAAAATAAAAAGCAGCATTTACAAATTTATGGGATGTAAGTTAAACAGTGTGAAAAGAGAAAGTTATAGCTTTAAATGTTTAAATGAGAGGCACACAAACACAAATTTAAATCAATCACTTAA
Organism: Callithrix jacchus; assembly: GCF_049354715.1. Taxonomy (NCBI): domain Eukaryota; kingdom Metazoa; phylum Chordata; class Mammalia; order Primates; family Cebidae; genus Callithrix; species Callithrix jacchus. The sequence continues at coordinate 100,776,307 of NC_133504.1, read as the reverse complement.
GGCAGGGGTTAGCAAAAGCTTCTCTAAAGGGCCAGATGAACAATAATTTAGTCTTCCTAGTCTATAATCACTACTACTCAGCTCTGCCATTGTAGTTTGAAAACAGCCATAAACAATGCATAAATAAATGAGTATGGTTTTATTCTTTAAAAGTTAGTTATGGAGACTGTAATCTGAATTACATGTAATTTTTCTATGCACAAAATACTTTTTATTTTTTCAAACATTTAAAAATGTAAAAACCACTCAGCTTTCCTGCACTGCAAAAATAGGTGATAGAATGAATTTTTCTTACAGGTGACAATTTGATGACTACTAATCTCTTAGGAAGTTTGACAAGCAAAGCAAATTAAATCCAAACTAAATAAAAAGAAGGGAATAACTATACAAGCAACAGTCAGTAACATTGATGATGAACAAAGAAGCAAGTAAGCAAAGAAATCATAAATTAATAATTAAAAAATTAGTAAATATAATAGACATCCAGATTCATTAATAAAGAAGAACAATATGAAGATATATTATTAATATTAGGAATAAAAGAAGATAAATTATTAATATTAGGAATAAAAAGAAGAGAAAATAAGGAAATGTTATAAATGAAATAATGCCAATAAATTTGACAACTTAGGTGAAAAAAATACTTTTATTATAATTAATGATCTAAATTGACTCACCTTTAAAATTTTTAGCAAAAAGAATCCACAAATACATGAAAATATCAAAATCTGGAATAAAATCACCTTACTAAAATAAGGAAATAAGAAACACAAGATCATATTGATAATGTGAAAGCAGCATTTGATAAAATTCAAGGGTAGCTTATTCATAATAAAAATTCTCAACAAATTAGAAGCGAAAAGAGAATTCACTAAAATACCTATGAAAATCCTCAAGTGATGATGATAATTACTGGTGAAAGACTGAATTCTTTTCCCCTAAGTTTGGGAGCAAGTCAAGATACCACTGACTCTATTGCCATCAAGAAGGCTCTAGGGGTCCTAGACTGTGAATTAAGGATTAAAATATACATATGTTTTGAAAAGGAAGAAAGAAAGCTGTCTTTATATAAAACAACACGAGTATTGGACATAAACAATTGGAAATTAAAATTAAAATTTAAAGTAAAAAATCAACACGCTAAATATATAGGGATACATATAACAACAAATTCACAAAAAAAACTAAACACATTTCTGAAGGAAATTAAAGATGTCCCAAAATTGAGCAGTATGTAATGTTGTTCATAGTTGGAATGACTCAATATTGTTTATCAGTTCTAAAATGATTTATGAATTTTATACAATCTCAGCTGTAATTTCTGGGTTTCTTAATAGAAATTGACAAGCTTTTCATATAAATTCTTACATTTATATGGAAAAGCAAATGGGACAGAAATGTGACCAAAACAACTACATTTTTAAAAAACAAATATGAAGGACTCTACATTATTATTTTTGTATGAAGTGATCATAATTAGAATTTTTTTAAGAATAAGGATAGATATATCAATGGAATAAAATATAGTAACTTCATTCACAAATATATAGGCAATTGATTTATGACTTCATTCACAAATATATAGGCAATTGATGATTCAGTGGGGAAAGGACAGCCTGTTTTATAACTGGAAAAACAATTTATAAAATAGGGCCGCTTTGGAAGGGCCACTACAGTTTTTTTGGACAGGGAGGGAATTCTGTGATAGTATTAAACAACTAAGTCTAACTGTTTGAAAGAAACATATTAGATGTTACCTCAGGACTGTATTAACTTTTAGAACCAGAAACAAAAATTTGTTACTGCCTATCAATGTTGGTGGATATCAACATTTATTACACTAAAATGCCTTTATAATTTACTTTGTCATCAGCCTGTGTCTTGAAGTGAAAACTTTCTACAGAGAAAAATCTTTTATGCATATGATCTCTACTTAAATGATGGCTTAAACGGAAGTTGTTTTTGAACACAGTAATTTAGGGCATGAAAACTCAAAGATGTCCTTTCTGAAGGGAAAAAGTGAGCTTTTTTTTTTTTTTACAAATCCAATATATTAATTATATATTTTTAATTTTTTCTGCTTCTTATTTGAAATAGAACATCTCTGCCTTTCTGAAAGCAAAATACTTAAAATAATTTGCTAATGAGTACTTCCACTTTCTGCATTATTCTGGTTTATGCCTTTGGGATACTGCTAGAATAGTTACTGGAACTTCTGCATTTTAAAATGATTTATGGATTTTAAAAAATCTCAGCTGAAATTGTATATCAGCTAATTATTTAGAAAACAACCTAATAGATATGGTAAATTTTGCACTTGCAAATAATGCTACTTTCTTAAAGATGGCATGTATAGAAGAAGAAACTCTAATTTAAAGCTTTCAGAAAAGTAGAAAACATTATGAAAATTTGAACCAGCTTATTCTTGAATGTAAAATGTTTAAATTCTTTTCCTGATAATTCAATCATAGGCAGATTCCAGTTTTTATTCCTTTCTTTAATAAAAAAATCTCAAGTGCCAGCAACTTCCTATACTTTCATCAAATGGCTTCGAGATGAAAATGAAAGTTTTATGTAAAAAACTTAAGAAAAATTATGTAAGTCATACTTCATATGGGACTAAAGGAGGCTTATCATTTGAAAAATGGGGGGGTTATAGTAATTGGTATAAAAATAAATTATAGCAAAATTATAATGGTTATAACTAGAGAGCTAATAATTGGTAAGTAGTACAATTGTTTAATATTCAAAATGTTTTGATATCTCTAATATAAATTAAAATTTCCTCAAAGAAGCCAAGATTACAAATTTAAAAATAAAAGTAGGTTCTCAGTTAAATATGCTACTTTACAACAGTTAGTTACGCAAATAGAAGAAAAGTAAATCTATATTTTCACTACTCAGACTATGAATATTAATATTTGGACAGTATCTGCACTGCATTTAATTCTCTACTTACATTAAATCACATCATTTTTTTTAATTGTTGTGGAGAGCCTGTGAACTGTGTCCGTGGAATCTGGTGCACATAGAGTTCTGTGCTTGACTCTGGAGTAAAACTCTAGAATCAAGAAGCTGTGGTTCCTGAGTCAAGAGGGTCACATGTGGAGCAGTCTTTTGCTCTAAGCTGGGGTGTTTAAGGATGAGAAGCTTTCCGTGTATGCCAGATTAGACTGCAAGAGCAGTGGAGGTGGGACCCTCCTGAAGGGACCTTGCCAGAGGATGCTGCCTGACAGGCCCAGGCAACTGAAAGGCACGCAAAAGGCCCCAATGCTCAATTACAGCAGCAGTTATTAATAAAGGCTTTGTCTCTTTGTTCTTTTCTTTTGCCTTCCTCCCTCCTTCCTTCCTTTCTTCCTTGCTTCTCTCTTTTTTTTTTTTTTTTTTTTTTTTGAGACGGAGTTTCACTCTTATTACCTAGGCTGGAGTGCAATGGCGCAATCTCGGCTCACCGCAACCTCTGCCTCCTGGGTTCAAGCAATTCTCATGCCTCAGCCTCCCGAGTAACTGGGACTACAGGTGTGCGCCACCGTGCCCAGCTAATTTTTGCATTTTTAGTAGAGACGGGGTTTCACCATGTTGACCAGGATGGTCTCTATCTCTTGACCTCGTGATCCACCCACCTCAGCCTTCCAAAGTGCTGGGATTATAGGCGTGAGCCACTGCACCTGGCCCCCTCCTTCTTTTTTCTTCTCCTCCTCCTTCTTTTGTTCTTTTTTGTTCATTCTTCATCCATCTGATCATGGGGAAATCAAAAACAGCTGCTTACAATTACAGATTGAGGTAAAGGAAACAAGTAAATAATCCAACCATGATTCCCTTTCTCTTAATAGTTAACAGAATCTGGGTTAGACCCTGGTTGAGGAAAGCGAAACTATTTCAAATTGTGTGTCAGAAAAAAAAAATGTGATTTAGATCACATTGTACTTATTAGTTGTGGATACATTCAATATCCAAGATAAATGATAAAGCTCAAGAACTGAGAAGAGGACCCTGACAGATCAAACAACTGAAGCAATTGAAAACTATAGTGGGGGGCAAAGTTAAGCTATTTGTTGATAGCTCTCTACTAAATTCAGGTCTTTCAGGACACCCATCTTATTTCCCTGTGCATCCACAATGACGAACATAAGTACTCAACAGATGCTTCCTGAAAGAAATGAAAGACAATTGAAAAATCTGTTACTTTGTTTTACTGAACCCACCATTTTTTCCTACATATTGGGAACCGGAAAGTAAATTGTTGCTTTGTCTGGAAAGATGTGCTTTCAGGATTAGAGGAAAATCTTGGTGTGCGATTGCATGATACAGCAACTGTGTGCTGAAGCAGAAAACTTAAAGATAAAATGTAATGTGTCATGCCTTATCATGTTCAAATGTTACAAAATGGTAGTTTTTAAAATATCTGTTCCTTTTCCTACTTAGCTTGTGATTTATGGTTTAAAATGGGTATCTGTTAACTTACTACAAATAGACTTCTTCAGCTTTCCATTGAAAATAAGTGTAAAGATCAGAAAATAAAAAAACAATACTCAAGACTAAAACTAATAATATGCTGCTAGAAAGCAAGAGATATTTTATATAATTTTGAAGTATAAAAATTTTGTTCAAACCGTCTTCATGGTTTTTGCTCTATTTACAGACCACATACATTATTTACTTAGTACATTTCTTGAAATAAGATTGGTTAGCGTGGTAAGAAATAATAATATTTTTGCGATTATCTATTTTCTCTCTAAAATTTGGTTTTTAAATCCCTATGTCAGAATGTTTTGCGATATTACTATGATGAAAATTAAACACAGCTAGAAACACATATAGTACACCTCCCTAATTTCTCATTATTTCTTTAAAAAATCTAATGTAATTCCTCTTGTGAGACTCTAAATAAAACAGCAACTTTGCCATCTTACTATAGCGATAAAAGTATCAGAGCAAAATCAGAAGACATCTGTCATTCTTTATTTCTCTACTGAATAAATGCCTGACTATATGAGTGGTTCTAAAGGAGAAAAACATGTTTGGAATCTAAGAAAAGATCCCATCATCATCTATAACCATCCACAACAAGTCTTATGCTTGAATTAAACACTCAGGCTATTTGCTTATTACAGTTTTGCTATGTTTCCATCTTCTGTTCTCATTTTAAATGTACATCCACAAATACACATTTATATAATGGCTTTCCTCATTTCCACATTCCATTCGTAGACCAATTTTGTTATGGCATCTAAGAGTGCTTAATATAAGTCTCATAGATTGTGATTAAATGCATACAATTTGACTAGCTTATTTCACACAATTTGGGCTTTTGAAACTAGTTTTTATATAATATATTGCAGTAAAGTCTAAATATTAAGTCCCATGTTATTACATTCAAAGAACACATATTGTGTGTCTGCCCTATCCAATGTATGTGCTTGTTCAGTGGGGAATACAAAAATTATTAATGCTGTGATAATTTTGCTATGAAAAACTTGCAACTAATTGTAATAGAGATATAAACAATGTCACACCTCAAGAAACTAGAGAAACAAGAACTAAATAAACTCAAACCCAGCAGAAGTAAAGATTAGAGCAGAAGTAAATGAAATTGAAACAAAAAAGTACAAAAGATGAATAAAACAAAAAGCTGGTTCTTTGAAAAGATAACAAAATTAACAGACTATTAGTGAGATTACCCAAGAAAAGAAGAGAGAAGATCCAAATAAGCTCAGTTAGAAATGAAATGGGAGCTACTACAACTAATACCACAAAAATATAAAAGATTATTCAAGGCTACTATGAACACCTTTATGCACACAAATTAGAAAATCTTAAGGAGATGGATACATTCTTGAAAATATACAACCCTCCTAGATTAAATCAGAAAGAAATAGAAACTCTGAATACAACAGCAATGAGCAGAGAGACTGAATCAGTAATAAAAGCATTGCCAGCAAATGAAGTCCAGCACCAGATACATTCATAGTTAAATTCTACCAGACATTCAAAGAAGAATTGGTATCAATTCTACTGAAACTATTCCAAAAAATAGAGAGAGAATCTGCCCTAAATTATTCTCTGAAGCCTGTATCACCCTAATTCCAAAACCATCAAAGGACATAACAAAAAAAGAAAACTGTAGACAATACTGTTGATGAACATAGATGCAAAAATCCTCAACAAAATACAAGCTAATCAACTCTAATAGGATATCAAAAAGATAATATATCATGATCAAGTGGGTTTCATACCAGGAATGCAGGGATGGTTTGACATGCACTAATCAATATATGTAATACATCACATAAACACAATTAGAAACAAAAATAGTATGATCTCAACAGATACAGGAAAAAGCATTTGATAAACTTCAGCATGTTTTATGATTAAAAAAAAAAACACCCTTAACAAAATTGGCATAGAAGGCACATGCCACAAAGTAATAAAAGCTGTCTATGACAAACTCACAGCCAACATCATACCAAATGGGGAAAAGCTGAAAGCTTTTCCCGTAAGAACAGAAATAAAACAAGGATGTCCACTTTCATCACTTCTATTCAACATAGTACTGGAAGTTCTAGACAGAGATATCAGACAAGAGAAAGAAATAAAGGGCATCCGAACTGGAAAAGTGAAAGTCAAACCATCACCATTCATTGATGATATGATCGTTTACATAGAAAACCCTAAAGACTTCCCCAAAAGTCTTCTAGATTTGATCAATCTAATAAACTCCAATAAAGTCTCAGGAAAAAAAATGAATGTGCACAAATCAGTAGCACTGCTGTATACCAACAACAACCATGCTGAGAATCAAATCAAGAATTTCAATCCCTTTTACAACAGCTACAGAAAAAATAAAGTACTTGGGAATATACTTAATCAAGAAGGTGAAAAACCTCTACAAGGAAAACAAAGCACTGATGAAAGAATCATAAATAATACAAACAAATGGAAACACATCTCATGCTCATGGATGAGTAGTATCAATATTGTGAAAATAACCACACTGCTGAAAGCAATTTATAGATTCAATGCAATTCCCATCCAAATACTACCATGATTATTTACAGAACTAGAAACACAATTCTAAAATTTATATGGAACCAAAGAAAAGCCCATAGGGCCAAAACAAGACTAAGCAAAAAGAACAAATCTGGAGATATCACATTACCAAACTTCAAATAACACTACACGGTTATAGTTACCAAAACAGCATGGTACTGGTATAAAAATAGGTACCTAGACTGATAGCACAAAATAGAGAACCCTGAAATAAATCCAAATACTTACAGCCACTGACCTTTGACAAAGCACACAAAAACATTAAGTGAGGAAATGACACCTATTTTATAAAAAGTGGAAAAATTGGCAAGCCACATGTAGAAGAACGAAGCTGGATTATCATCTCTCACCTTACACAAAAATCAACTCAAGATGGACTAGATATTTAAATCTAAAACTTGAAGCAATGAACATTTTAGGAGATAATATCAGAAAAACTCTTCTGGGCATCACCTTAGGGAAGAATCCATTACCAAGACCTCAGAAGCAAATGCAATAAAAAGATGAATAAATGGGACCTAATTAAACTAAAAACCTTCTACACAACCAAAGAAATTATCAGCAGTCAACTCATTGAATGGGAGAAAATATTTGCAAATCGTGCATTTGACAAAGGACTAATATCTAGAATCTTCAAGGAACTCAAAAAAATCAGAAAGAAACATAAAATCTCATAAAAATGTAGACTAAGGACATTGTATTAGTCTGTTTTCATGCTACTGATAAAGACATACTCGAGACTGAGCAATTTACAAAGGAAAGAGGTTTAATGGAGAACTCAAAATTCCATGTGGTTGGGGAGGCCTCACAATCATGGCAGAATGTGAAAGGCGTGTCTCACATGGTGGTAGACAAAAGAAGAGAGCTTGTGAAGGGGAATTATCCTTTTTGAAACCATCAGATCTCATGAGATTTATTTACTATCACAATAACAACACCTGAAAGACCTGCCTCCTTGATTTAATTACCTTCATGTGGTCCCTCCCACAACATGTGGGAATTCAAGATGAAATGTGGGTGGGGACACAGCCAAACGATATTATTATGCCCCTGGCCCCTCCCAAATCTTACTCTTTACATTTCAAAACCAATTATGCCTTCCTACAGTGCATCAAAATCAACACATTTCAGCATTAACTCAAAAGTCCACAGTTTAAAGTCTCATTTGAGAAAAGGCAAATCCCTTTTGCCTATGAACCTGTAAAATCAAAAGCAAGTTAGTTACTTCCTAGATACAATGAAGTGCAGTCAAGTGAATACAGCCCATTCGACATGGGAGAAATCGACCGAAACAAAGATACTAAAGTTTCCATGCAAGTCCAAAATTCAGTGGGGCAGTCAAATCTTAAAGCTCCAGGATGATCTCCTTTAATTCCATGTCTCATATCCAGGTCATGCTGATGCAAGAGGTCAGTTCCCATGGTTTTGGGCAGCTCTGCCCTGTGGCTCTGCAGGTTACAGCCTCCCTTCCAGCTGCTTTCATGGGCTGGCATTGAGTGTCTGTGGCTTTTTCTATGCTCGTAATGCAAGCTGTCAGTGGGTTTACCATTCTGGAGTCTGGAGCATGGTTGCTGTCTTCTTGCAGGTCACTAGGCAGTGCCCTAGTAGGAACTTTGTGTGGGGGCTCCAACTCCATCTTTTCCCTTCTGCATCACCCTGTGAGAGGTTCTCCATGAAGACCTTGGCCCTGCAGAAAATTTCTGCCTGAGCATCCAGGCATTTCTATACATCCTCTGGAATCTAGGCAGAGGTTCCCAAACCTTAATTATTGACTTCTGTGCACCCGCAGGCTCAACACCACATGAAAAGTTGCCAAGGCTTGGGGCGTCCGCCCTCTGAAGTAACAGACAAAGCTCTACATTGGCCCCTTTCAGCCACTGCTGGAGCAACTAGGGTGTAGGGCATCAAGTCCCTAGGCCGCACACAGCATGGGAACCTTCAGCCTGGCCCACAGAACTATTTTTTTCTTCTAGTCCTCTGGCTCTGTGATGAGAGGTGCTACTCTAAAGACCTCTGACATGCTCTGGAGACATTTTTCCCATTGCCTTGGGGATTAACATTTGGCTTCTTGTTACTTAGGCAAATTTCTGCAGCTGGCTTGAATTACTATCCAGAAAATGATTTTTTTCTCTCACATTTTCAGGCTGCAAATTTTCCAAACATTTATGCTTCACTTTCCTTATAAAACTGAAGACCTATAGCATCACCCAAGTCACCTCTTGAATGCGTTGCTGCTTAGAAATTTATTCCACCAGATATCCTAAATTGTCTCTCTCAAATTCAAAGTTTCACAAATCTCTAGGGTAGAGTCAAAATATCACTTATTCCTTTTCTAAAACATAACAAGAGTCACCTTTGCTCTAGTTCCCAACACGTTTCTCATTTCCATCTGAGACCACCTCAGCCTAGACTTTATTGTTCACATCATTATCAGCATTTTGAGCAAAGCCATTCAAAAAATCTCTAGAAATTTCCAAACTTTTCCACACTTTCCTGTTTTCTTCTTCGTCCTCCAAACTGTTCCAACCCCTGCCTGTTACCCAGTTCCAAAGTCACTTCCACATTTTTGGGTATCTTTTCAGCAACACCCCACTTTACTCATACCAAATTACTGTATTAGTCTGTTTTCACACTGATAATAAAGACGTACCCAAGACTTGGCAATTTTCAAAGGAAAGAGGTTTAATGGAGAATTCACAGTTCCATGTGTCTGGGGAGACCTCACAATCATGGCAGAAAGTGAAGATGGCAGACAAGAGAATAGAGCTTGTGCAGGGAAACTCTCCTTTATAAAACCTTCAGATCTCCTGAGACTTATTCACTATCATGAGAACAGCAGGAGAAAGACCTGCCCCCATGATTCAATTACCTCTCACAGGGTCCCTCCACAACATGTAGGAATTCAAGATGAGATTTTGTTGGGGACACAGCGAAACCATATCAGACATGAATGATTGATTATTCAGACATGAATAATCATTTTTAAAAGAAGATATACAAACAGCCAACCAACATGAAAAAATGCTCAGTAACACTCATTATCAGGGCATTTATTTATGAGTTTATTTCTAAAGCATTTGAAATTAGTTTGTAGACATTTTTGCACTTACCCCTAAATATTGCAACAATAATTCTGAGAACTAACATATACTTCTACATAATACCAACATAAGTATAGCCCATAAACGAAATATTGATACAATACAATAAACTGTAATTACAATATGTTTGTATTTAAGACTTCCCAATTATCTTTTTAATGTACTTTATAACTATTCTTCTGTTATTATTTACCTAAATCTAGGACCCCATTCTGAGTCAGGTTTCTTTTGCTTTGTCAGTGTCCTGTAGAACATGTCCCAGCCTCTTATTGTCTTTGAGATCACTGAAGTGTATATATATATATATATTTATATATATATATAAATTTATATATATATATATATTTTTTTTTTTTTTTGAGACAGAGTCTTGCTGCATAGCCAGGCACCAGGCTGGAGTGCAGTGGTGTGATCTCGGCTCACTGCAACCTCTGCCTCCGGGTTCAAGCAATTCTCCTGCCTCAGCCTCCCGAGTTCCTGGAACTACAGGCGCACGCCACCATGCCCACCTAATTTTTGTATTTTTAGTAAAGACGGGGTTTGACCATGTTGGCCAGGATGGTCTCAATATCTTGACCTCATGATCCACCCACCTTGGCCTCCCAAAGTGCTGGTATTACAGGCATAAGCCGCCGCGCCCGGCCAATCACTGATATTTTTGAATAATCGAAATCAGTTGCTTTTCATAACATCTCTAAATAGTTAAGTTATATATCATTGGCAAGAATACTCCATAGGCAATGTATGTACTATAAGGATGATTTCTTTTTGAAAAGATTTTAATTGCAGATTAAACCTCTTCAATAGTTATAGGTCTATTAAGATTATTTCTTTTTGAGTAAGTTTTGGTAGTTTGTTCTTTTAAGAAATTAACCCATTCCATCTAGGTTTTCAAAGTTATAGGCATACAGTTATTCAAAGTATTCCATTCATATTATTTTAATATACGTGACTACCCCTTCATTCCTGAATTTGCTAGATATGCTTTTTTTTAATTCCTGGCCAGTTGGCTACTGCATTATAAATTTTGTTATTTCTTTCCCAATAATTTTGATAATTTTTTCATTGATAATTTCTATTGTTTCCCTGTTCCCAATTTCATTGATTTTGCCCACATTTTTACTACATAATACCTTCTTATTACATTGGATATAAATCATATTATTTTACTTGTTTCATAAGGTGGCTTGCTCAGGTAACTGATTTGAGATAATTAATTTTCTTCTAATAAAAACAGCCAATGCTTTAAATGTCCCTCTACTCATCATGTTGCCCGAATCTCATGTGTTTTGACATGTTGCATTTTTATTTTTATTCATTTTACAATATTTTGTTATTTCCTTCCTTCAAGACATTCTACTTGATCTATGCATTACTTAGAATTGTTTTATTTAATTTTCATGTTTGAGTTTTTTTAAAGATATTTTTCTGTTATTGATTTTAGATTTTAATCTATGGTGAGACAAGAAAATATACAAGGTTTTTTTTTCTAGTTTATAGTGGTTTAATGAGCTGGAAAATGATATATCTTGTTAATGTTTCATGTGTTTTTGAGAAAATGTGTATTCTCCGGTTGTTGAGTTGGGATTCAAATGGATTAACTTAGTTGATGATGTGTTCAGGTATTCTATATCATTATCAATTTTCTCTGTATTGCTGTATAATTTAATGAGAGAGAAATCCTTGTCTTTAATTTTAGTACATATTGATTATTGTTTTATATAGGGCAATTACTTCAGTTCTTCAGTTAAGGCACAGTTTCAAATATCAAACTAGTTTTAAAAACTAGTTACAATTTATTATCCACAATCTATTATTATACAAGTATATAATACAGCTATTATTTAATGAACTAGATAAATTATTGTATTATTGCATTATTGTTACTTTACAAAATCAATTAAACGTATTATTTATGTATCAAATTACTTCTATTTATTTTCTTTATAGATTAATATGTCTTGATGCAGACCCAGACATGTTTTCAAGAAGAGTTCATTGTAATATTAGATGTTCATTGTGAATGACTCTATTTTGTTTAAAACATTTTCAACAGTCTTTTTAAAAACTAAGTTAGAGCATTACCTGTTAAGTTATCCAAATTTACAACATTACCTGCCACTGTGTTACAACATTACCTGTTAAGTTATCCAAGTTTCAAATGACTATATTAATGATTGCAAGTTATACATAATAAACCCTTTTAAGCTGAAAATTATATTTTAATATAATATTATTGGGCATTAAAAAACTAAAGGTAAAAGTAAGATTTGATATTCAATTTTAGTTGCAATAAGTAAACTTATAAAGTAAATCAGTAAAAACTTTCATTGTTTCGATGAACACAACAGTTTGATTTTGTGTTATTAGTGATTCTTCTGCTCCACTAATAGATTCTGCCTCACTTTTGTTTTGGGTGCATGATACTGAGAGTGTTCTGGTTGCCAAAGAGAAATTGCTCTTACTTTAACAGCCCTTCTTACAATCTCAAACTACTCTTCAAATTCATATCAATCACTCTGCTGAACTCTTTGAGCTTATCTCCCTTTGATTTTTTTCTTTCTGATTTCTCTTTGGTCACCCAGATCTCTGCTGGTCCTTGATGGGCAGGACTATCTTTTCGGGCTTTCACACTTGCACTTCCCAGAACACTCTACCATAAGAATTTCTAAGGGTTTTGCCATCCTCTCAGATCTCTACTTAAATGCCATCTCATTAGATAGGTATTTCAAAACCATTACCCTCTGCTTATTTTTTTCATACATTCTTATTGTGACCTAGCATATTATATAAGTATTTGCTATTGCTAATTTTATCTCCTACCTTTCACTAACATTCCAGGTCCATGAAAGCACTTTGTTTTGTTTAAATCTACATTTCCAGGGTCTAGAGCTTTATTGGTAGTTAATGGGCACTTATGTAATATTATGTTTTATATTTATCACATGAATTAATGAGGATAACATGCCATGAATTCATGCATTAAAGCTTGCATTGCTATTGATTCCTCACATCCATATGTCTTGAAGTACTGTATACCAATGTATGCTTTTATTTGTACAAACCCACACAACTTTAGATTCAAAAACAAAGTAAAGCAAAAACAATGTAGGACTGCTCACGTCCTTACTCTTTATGCTTTTTCAAAACATTCTAAACTCAGAACAGCCATGATGAGAAAAATAGCACAAAATTATAGCTAAGCTGAGAATACACATTTACTTCTTGTGTCTCCAATGTGTTAAAATGTGCTACAATATTCCAGTGCTTTAACATTTTTTGAAACTTTCAAAATGTTGTTTATATTTATGATATTTGATTTGAGTATTTGTGAAAACCCTTGAAGTATCGCTGTAGAACTGTAGATCTTCACAGAGCACAAGTGGAAAAACACTAAAGAAGAGGAATCTAGATCTCAACAAAAGATGGCTTTTATGTAACCAGACAGAAAAGAAAGAAAGCAGGCTGTGGTAAAATCTATTTCTATTATAAAACTTTTAGTCAAGGGATAACTTTTTTACAGTGGAGCTATCATAAAACTAAAGGACCTCAGGAGAGCTCTTCTGTCTTGAGGAGAGTCCAAATCTTCATGCCCACTCCTGGATAGAACTGCTTTCAAAATATTCACAACTCCAAAGAGATAAACACTAATTAGGTTTCAAAGTCAGACATCTGAGGCTAACATTTGTACTTACATCATTTAAAAATATTCCATAGATCAATAGGTTTGTAATGACTGTCTACCATGTGCAAAAAATTAGGAGGCCTAAGAGGGGCTGCAGAATAAATCAGCACTTTATTCATTCAACAATTATTTTTTGAGCTTCCACTATGTGCAAGATATTGCTCAAGACAAAGCAAACAAAAACCCCCAGCCTTATGGAGCTGGGGGAATTAAGACAAAATCACTGAAGAAGAAAAAATTAAAAGCATGGTACTTTAGGGGAACATTTATAGTAAAGGCAGTAATCTAAGCTAAGGAACAGAAGTAAGGACAAGCAGGGTAGTTTCTGAGAATGGCCCAGGTACTTTGTGTTAGTTAAATGTAGATAAGCAATAGGCCATACATATAAAGAAATGGGTAACATTCATATTTCTGATCATTACTTTTATGTGTCAACTTGACTGCATTAATGGATACTGTGATAATTAGTAAAACATTAGTTCTTGGTGTGTCTGTGAGTCTATAAGAGTATTTCTGAAAGAGATATAAACTAAATAAGATATGAATCAGTGAACTAAGTATGGAAGATTTGCCCTAACCGATACAGGAAGCCATCATCCAATCCATGGAGGACCCATATACAACATAAAAAGTAGAGGAAGGAAAGACAATGTCTTTCTTCCTGAGCTGGGTCATCTATCTTATCTTGTCCTTGAATATTAGAGATCCTGGATCTTGAGTCTTCTGATTCAGACTGAATCGCACCACCAACTTTCTTGGTTCCCTGCCTTGCAGATGGCATACTGAAACTTCTCTGACTCTACGATCATGTAAGCCAGTTTCCCTAATAAACCATTTTTTATTCATATAAATTCTATTGGTTCTTTTTCTCTGGAGGTTCCTGACTAATACATTATTGCAGAGAAACTTAAATGCCGAGTCAGAGGACTCCGTACCCAGTTTGTTAGTCATAAAATGCCAATGTAAATTCTTGAATAGACAAAGGGTTCCTAGTAGTCAGCACAAAAATTAAAACAGTGCATTTATATATTGATATTCTCTTAAACATTAACTTACCTACATTTTGTTTTTATGTAAACATTCCTGTAGCGAAATGAAATGTGTATTTTCACGAACTATTAGGAAAAAAAAAAGAAGTGAAAAAATAACTATGGTTCCTTTAACAGTTTTTAAGTTTCTCCACTTTCTCTTTCTCTCTTCCTTTTTTCATGAAAAATTAATGCAAGCATAGAAAATTTAACATTTTTATATGGAGAGTTAGATCCTATACATGTTACTAGTTATGTCATTGAGCTCCTTGACCTATTTATCATTTTGAAAGAAACTGAAATGACTGTGAGATGTAGAATGCACCCAGATCAACACAATGCTCAGCCCCTGCACCATGATGAACAGCAATGTATTTAAGCATCTAATATTTATATTCACTTCAACTTGTTTGCTCATTTTTCATTGTCAGTGTCTATAGAGATGAAAGAAATTAGTTTTATTATTGATGACTTCTAAATACAGGCAAGCTTAGAGAGGAATGAAATCAGACAGTGCTGTGTGTTCCAAACTGAATGCTACATCCAAGCAGTGCCTGTTAAAGTAGGCTAATTAAAACGGTGCTTTTGATAATGTGCTTACAAATCATCTTTAATCTGTCATTTACCTGCACATATGTACATCAAACTGTCCTTACTAAAGAGGTGACATCAGAAAAATCAAATAGGTAATTTTGACTAATATCACCTTTGTCTTTTGCTCTCAAAAAAACATGAATGATTTGAACAGCATTATTTCTTTCAGGTGAAGGCCTGAAACCTTCACATATGACTCAGCTTGGTACTCTAATGTATATTCATTAATCTGTGGAGCTTTCTTGGGAGATAAGAAGCTTCTAAATGAAAATAATGAATGTTCTTGCTTCCGAGCATTTCCCCAGTAATTCATATTGTCCTGATATACATACAGAATCTTTTCCTGAGTTACCTTTGTGACCCGTGTTTGAGAGTGGAATAAAACGAGAAAAGGTTCAAATTTAAAATATTCCTAAAGAAAACTAACTCTAAATAAACACTGCTGTCAATACCTAATAAAAGAATAATTTAATACCAAAGAATTTCTAGCAATGCTAATCAACTTCCTGAAAATCATCAGGCTAGGACAATCATTTGCCTTAAGTTATCATTCTGCCCTTTTTGCAACAGAGCCCCTAAAAGTAAGTAATATGACATTTTCTTCTGAAAATAATCTTTTTGACCATTTCCATGAAACATACATTAAAGTCACCACTTTTATGGGTATAGAGTCACCACTAATACCCTTGCCCTTTAGACCCCTGCTTTCAGAGATAATGAGTTGAAGTTTGCTGAACATTTCATCCCTGTTTCAGCCTCTTGCATGGTCATGGTGTTGAATGACCCACCCTGATAAAACATACTGTTTTGTCTTTATTCTCATTACAGATAGAAAATAAAATCTCATTAGCTAACTGACTCAAGAACTCTGTGTGGTCAATTGCAATATGACCTACCAGTTGGGAAGCTTTGCCTCCTTTAAATCACTTTTAAGTTGTAAGGCAGACAAAAAGATCAAGAAGAAAACAGGAAAGTGTGGAAAAGTTTGGAAATTCCTAGAGATTTTTTGAATCTCTATATGCGGAAAATTCAGTTGCAAAAAAAAAAAAGGAATAATGTATATGTGATGTCTCCAGCTTCGTTCTTTTTGTTCAGGATTCATTTGACTCTGTGGGATCCTTTTATGTTCTATATGAATTTTAAGATATTTTTCCTACTACTGTGAAAATGTCATTGGTAGTTTGATAGGGATTGCACTGAATCTCTAGATTGCTTTGAATAGTATGGCCATTTCAACAAAATTAATTATTCCAATCCATGAGCTTGAAATGTTTTGCCATTTGTTTCTGTCCTCTTCAGTTTCTTTCATCAGTGTTTTACAGTTTTTCTTGCAGCTTTCAACTCCTAGGCTAAATATATTCCTAGATGTTTTATTTGTTTTGTAGATATTGTAAATGAAACCACTTTCTTGATTTTTCATTTAGTTTATTATTGGTATATAGAAACATTTGATATTTGTATGTGGATTTCATATCCTGAAACTTTACTGGATTTGTTTATCATATGTAAAAGACTTTTTGATGGCATCTTCAGGTTTTCCTAGACTTAAGATCATATATTCTGCAAAAAGGGACAGTTTTACTTCCTTTTCTTTAATTTGGATGGCTTTTCCCCCACTTTTTACTTGCCTGATTGCCTTGGCGAGGACTCTCAGTACTATATTGAATATGTACTTGAATATATCTTCAATATTTCCTCAACTTTTTCCAGTAGATTAGTGATGAAAATGGCATCCTTGTCTTTTTCTATATCTTAGAGGAAAGTCTTTCAGCTTTTTCCTGTTCAATATGATATTATCTGTTAATTTATGTATATGGTCTTTATTATATTGAAGTATATTCCTTCTATGCCTCATTTTTTTTTGAACATTTTTAAAATCAAGAAGTGATATTGAATTTCATCAAATACTTTGCATCTATTGAGGTAATTGTGTGGTTTTGTTCCTCATTCTGCTAATGTGATATATCATACTTATTGATTGAGCCATCCTTGCATCCTTGCATACACTTACTGATTTGTGTATTCTGAGATATCCCTGCAATAAATAATAATAAAATATGAATAAATCCAACTTGATCATGGTATATTATTCTTTGATGTGCTGTTGGTTTCTGTTTGCTGTATTTTATTGAGGACTTTTGCATCTATATTTTTCAGGAATACTAGCCAATAGTTTTCTTTTATGTTGTATCTTTTATGGTTTTGGTATCAGGATAATACTGGCCTCACAGAATGTGTTAGGAAGAATTTCCTTCTCTTCAATTTTGTGAAAGAGTTTGAGATTTGATGTTACTTCTTCTATATATATTTGGCAATATTTGACAGTGAAGCCATCTGGTCATGAGCTTTTCTTTACTGAAAGATTTTTTATTACTGATTAAATCTCATTACTCATTGGTCTGTTCAGGTCTCCATCTTCAATATTTGTAAGATTTATATGTCCAAGAATTTATCTATTTCCTCAACTTTTTCCAGTAGATTAGTGTACATTATAAAATAGTCTCTGCTTATCTTTTGTATTTCTGAGTTACTTGTTCTGAGGTGTTCATTCTTTGTTACTGATTTTGTTTATTTGAATCCTCTCTTTTTCCTGGTTAGTCTGCATAGCAGCTTATCAATTTTATCTTTAAAAAACTGATTTTCTGTTGATTCTTTTTATTATTGTATTAGTCCTTATTTCTTTTAGTTCTGCTCTGATTTTTATGACTTCTTTCCTTCTGCTAAATTTGGGTCTCATTTGTTTTTGTTTTTCTAGTTTCTAGAGTTGAATCATTAGTTTATTTAAAATCCTTCTGTTTTTATGACATAGGCATTTATTGCTATAAACTTCCTTCTTAGCACTGCTTTTCCTGTATCCCATAGGTTTTGGTAGGTTTGTTTGCATTTTCATGTGTTTCAATAATTTTTTTGATTTCCTTCTTACTTTTCTCATTGACCTCATGGTCATTCAGGAGCATGTTGTTTAAGTTTCAGGTATTTGTACAATTATCAATTTTCTTATTGGTTTCTTATTTTATTCCATTGTGTTCTGGGAAGATACTTTATATGATTTTGATTTTTTAACAATTTGTTGAGACATATTTTGTTGCCTAACATATGGTGGATCCTGGAAAATGTTGTATGTGCTGATGACAAGAACATGTATTCTTCAATTTTTGAATAAAGTATTCTGTAAAGACTGTTAAGTTTATTTGGTCTGAAGTCACGCTTAAATTCTGTGTTTCTTCATTGATTTTCTATCTAGAAAATTTATCTAATGCTGAGAGTGGGGTGTCAAAATCCTCATCTATTATTGTACTAGAGTCTCTCTTCCTTTAGATTTAATAATATTTGCTCTATATGTCTGGGCACTCTTGTGCTGGTTGTTCCTTTATATCCTTGCTGGATTGATCCCTTTATCATTAAATAATAGCCTTCTTTGTCTCTTTTTATAATTTTTGATTTCAAGTCTGTTTTATTTGATGCAACTATAGAGATTCCTGCCAGTTTTTGGTTTTCATTTGCATGGAATATCTTTTCCCAACCCTTTGTTTTCAGTCTTTATGACTCATCACAGGTAAAGTAAATTTGCTGTAAGTATTATAGAGTTGGATCAGTTGTTTCATTCATTCATCCTGCCTATATCTTTTAAGTGGATAATTTAATCCATTTATATTCAACATTATTATTTATATGTAAATGTTCATTTCTGCCATTTGCTAATTGTTTTCTGATTTTTTTAATATTCTTTATTCCTTTCTCTTTTATTGTTAATCGTTGAATGTCAGTGTTTATTTGTAGTGATAACAACCACAATAACGACAAAAAATACAGCCTTTTCTCTTCCTCATACGTGTGTTTGTCCTACTAAAAGTCTAATAATTGAATTTTAGACTTTTGTCTATTTTTATGACAGTGGATATTATCCCCTCACTTCCAGGTGTAGGTCTTCTTTAAACATTTCTTGTAGAGCCGATCAACTGATAAATTGACTCCGTTTTTGCCAGTCTGGACAAGGTTTTATTTTTTCTTCATTTTGGAAGAGTAAGTTTGTTGGGTGTAGTTTCCTTCACTGAGAGGTTTTCACTTGTTTGATTTTTTTCCCCCTCTTTCCCCAGTCTGACTATATCATCCCATTCTCTCTTAGCCAGTAAGTTTCCTCCTGAACAATCCATTGTTATAATGATGGGACTTCATTATATGTGCCTCGATTATATTCTCTTTCTGTTTTTAGAATTCTCCCTTTTTCTTTGACTGTTAACACATTGACTGCAATGTGTCATGAAGAAAAGCTTTTTAGGTTGTATGTGTTTTGGAATCTCTGAGTTTCCTGTATTTGGATATTTAAATGTCTTATTAGACTTTGGGAAGTTTTCAACCATTATTTTCTTAAACAGATTTATATACCTTTACTCCATTCTTCTCTGGAACACCCAATATTAGAAAATTCTGTCACTATATAGTGTCCTATATGTCAGATAGGTTTTCCTAATTTTTTTTTATTTTTTTATTTACTGGGTTATTTCTATGACCCATCTTGAACTTTTGAAATAATTTCTTTTGATCTGTTGAATCTCTCAATTGTATTTATTATGTCATTCATTGATTTTTATTATTTCTAGGATTTCTGGGTTTTTTTAATGATATATATCTTTTTGGTGTATTTCTCATTTTTATCCTAAATTCTTTTTCTGATTCATTTGTATTATTTACTTGTATTCTCTTGTGTCTTACTGACCTTCTCTAATAATATTGTTCTGAATTCTTTTCCAGACATTTCATAATTTCTTTTCTATCTGTTGCTAGAGAATTAACGTGTTCCTTTGAAGATGTCATGTTTCCTTACTTTTTCATGTTTCTTGTGTTCTTACATTGATACCCGTGCATCTGGTATAACAGTCACTTCTTCCAATTTTTTGGATTGGCTTTCATAGGGCAAGACTTTCTCCTGTAGATATACCTATGGCATTTGTTGGGCAGGAAACTTTAGCTTTTATTCTGTGTGCATGCAGTAAATCAGTCTTTGAATGATTTCTTCAGCTGTAAAGAGCATCAATCATGTTTGTGATTTCCTCAGTGGCTTAGGTTGAAGTTGTCAGTGGAGGCTGTGGTGAAGATTTTCTGGGGATGAGGATGTCAGATGGCCAGTCCTTGGCTTCAATTGTTATAGTGGTGGGCTGTGTGTTCCTGTCCTGGGTCCTTAAGTGACATATCCATGCCTTGATATTAATAGGTTCAAGTGTGTTATTGAGTTGTTTCTTAGGCCTTCATGCATCTTGCTTAAGTGCCAGAAGTGACAGCTGTGAACTGAGCATGAGGGTGTGTTCCTGGGTTTTTGGGCAACATGTATGGAACGGATGACAGCAGTGGCTGTGGCAGGACGACCCTCAGGCTAACAGGTGGCACAAAGTGGTGTTAGCCTTGGCAGAAACAGGCTGGGGGGGGCAGTTCCAAGGCCCCCAGGGGGTGTGTTGTGGAGGGAGGTTCCAGCAATGCTGGTGGCAACAGGCTAGTCAGGTCCATTTTCAGGTCCCCAGGAAGAGTGTATGGATACCAGTGGTGGTGAATGGGGCAGGGCAATACACAGGATTTTGGATGGCATGCTTAGCAGTGGCAGTTGTTCTGAGCATACTATTAGGCTTTCATAATGTGTGCATGCATGCCTGGGGCAACTGATGGGAGGGGGTCCCCAGGAACTAGATGGAGTGCTAGGAAACTGCAGGGGAGCAATGCCTGGCTGTGTACATCTATCCTTAAGCCCCTGATTGTGTTCATAGGTTCAGGCTGTGTTGGGCTAAGCAGGGAAATTCCCAGGCTTCTGGATGGTATGCTTGGGGACCAATTGTTGCAGGCATTCTAGTCTTGTAATTAGGCCTCCTCCTGGTGCATCGGCATATGCAGGGTTAGTGACAAGGCTGCTGGGTGGTGTGGTCAGGCATTGGGAGAGGTGGCTCCGGGTAGTTGATCCTCAGACCTACATAGGTGCAGGTTGTGAATGGGGGTGGGGGTGAGCCAATTCTGAAGTACCTGGGTAGTATACTTGGGTGGCTGTGGCTGCAGTAGCAGTTGTCAGTGAGAGCCTATAATCAGGACATGTGTAAGTGCACTGTTGCTGTGCTGCTGAGGGGAGCCTGGATGCTGTCAGAATGAGCTGCTTTAGGCAGAGGGCTTTCAGGCTCTAGGGAGCACATATTTTGGCTCCCTTTGTCCTGAGAGCCGCCTCCCCAGTGTGCTACATATCTCATTTTCCAAAGTATAGGGTAGAGTGTGGGCTAGAGTGCTGGGAATCTGGTTGCACTATGGGTTCAACAAATGTCGTGTCACGGCAGCCCTCTGGATGGATGTAGGAGATGTTGCTAGGGCTGTAGGAATGTGGAAATGCAGAGACTTCTGGATCCTACAGCATAATACTGTCTGATAGGGGCTGGGCTCTCAAAATGGTGCCTTGCTGCAGCTGCTTGGGTTTCAGGAAGTGTGTGAGATATGGGACTCCAGCGCGAACTTCGTCTCTGGAGCACTGCCTTTACACAGACTCCAGGTAGCTCCTTTTACTAATCTCCCAGTCTACAGGGATAGAGGAGTTTCCTGTGGTCAGGATTGCAGGAATCCATGGTAAGAATGTGGGTTGCTGGGGACCTCTCACTTACCCTTTCCCCATACTGAGGAGACTTTGCAGGCTCACAGTGGATCCCAGCTGGACTGGCTATCTTGCTTCCTTCTTCTATCCCTCAGGTGTTTTCTTCCTTTCTCTGTTGCATTCTAGTGATCTCTGTTAGATGCTCTATTTACAGTGTGATTAGCCACTCCCTGTTTTGATAATTTCTTGTGGAGGAGGCAAGTGTCACATGCCTCTAGTAATTCATCATGAAGGCTCCCTTCAAAAAGTTTCTAAAATATTGCCGAGCGCGGTGACTCAAGCCTGTAATCCCAGCACTTTGGGAGGCCAAGGCGGGTGGATCACGAGGTCAACAAATCGAGACCATCCTGGTCAACATGGTGAAACCCTGTCTCTACTAAAAATACAAAATATTAGCTGGGCACGGTGGCACATGCCTGTCATCCTAGCTACTCAGGGGGCTGAGGCAGGAGAATTGCCTGAACCCAGGAGGCGGAGGAACGGTGAGCCGAGATCGCGCCATTGCACTCCAGCCTGGGTAACGAGCGAAACTCCGTCTCAAAAAAAAAAAGGTTCTAAAATAATAATCAGCAATTTCTCCACTCCAGAAAAAAATCACCATCCATATATGATGCAAATAAAAATGACTTCAGTGTTTTGTGTAGTTAATACCAAATAGAAGTTAATCTATTTGACATGAGTCCAAGGAATGCTCTCATTTCAATGGCTCAGTTATTGTGACATTCAATAACTAGAGTGGAAAACATAATTCCAAGATATTACTTGCATCAAATGGGAGTTCAGTACACTGGCATTATTCAGGCCTGCCCACAGGTGTCAGCCAATTACCACATGCATGTCTGCACAGACAGGTTTACTTTCAGCCCAAGTTCATATCTATCACGTCTTCCTCCTGTAATCTGCCTAAACTGTAACGTTCAATACATCCTATATCTCTCAAGATGCTTGTTGCCCTTTGAAATTTAGTTCACCTACAACCTCAATCTTACAAAATCTGTAGAGGGATAAAGTTATAATTATGCAATTTGTATGGCTTTTATTGGTGGTGGGGAAGCAACATCTCCCTCTTTTGGCTTCCTAAATAAAAGTGGAACTCAAGTTTATTTTTAATATTGAAAACTTAATAATTGACTGTGTCTCCCGATTTAACTGGGACATGAAAGCTCATAACATAAATGAAGCTCAATAATTATACCTTTAAAAAATCTGGTTTCAGTATTTTATTTTTATTCAGATTATCTTACCTGTTCCTGGTTTTACCATCTCTATTATGCCACTAGCATGTGCAATTATTTTGATCTATTTACGACTTTGTGGTTTGAAATGGGTTCAAGTTTAAAATACATGGTATTACTCTTCATTTTACAAGTGAAAAATGAGAGGGACAAACAGTTTGAATAATTTATGTAGACACATATACACTGTTGCATATAGCCCAATTTGCATCTCAACTCAATCAAATATTAGTATTTGTGCATAGCTGGGAAAATCTGTCAAATCCAGTCAAAGTCTGTTTGTAACAGGAATTTAAAAGTCTCTTAGGAATCTACTTACACTATGAGAAAAAAGAAAAGAAGACAAGTTTGATCTAGTAACAAAACATTAGTCATTAGCATCAGGGGATAATCAGAATTTAGTGAAATGTTTATAACTCAGATGTGTCTTCTGACTCACTCCTCACAAGGAATGGGTGATTCTTTTAAAGACTTGGCTTCAGGGCCAAGATCACACAAGCATAAACTACTAGAGGTGGTATATTTAAAAACTCAAACACTGACAACTTCAATATTTTTCACTTTCTCCTGGTGTGAAAAAAGTAGCCACTTCTTTTACAGCCATTCTGATGTGCTATTTCGTCTTCCATACTATAGGTTGTCAAAAATGTTTATCAAATAATACATATATTGAATAACTTGCAGTTCCCCTCAGTTTATTAGCTTTGACGAATATAGACCACATTATTATAAGACAATTCTTTCTTGATTTAATTCTTAACAGCATATCCCTTAATGCCGTTAAGGGCACATTCTAGCACAACAAACATGTCTCTGAGGCACCGCAGTACACACACTACACACTCACAAATCCTTGTTCCTCATGCACCCATGCCTGCTCTTGTTTCTCTTTCTGCACAATCTGGCTGGAATCCAAGTATAAATTATCATTCACTTATCACCATAATTAATTTTTGTTTACTATTGATACACTCATTCCTACATTCTTCACAAAAGACAAGGAGGAACGGGGTGTGTGTGTGTGTGTATGTGCGCACGCTCATGTGATGAGCAGAGGTGACAGTAACTACAAAAAAAGCCACAAGTCTTATTTCACAAAAGTTTTTGCAAAGATATTGCAGTATAAGGACAAAGGCTTTTGGCATCCCTGAGGATATAAATAACACTGAAGCAGAGAAAGAAAAACTGCCAGCTACTCTAAGTTTCACAAATTGGCTTTATCAAACTAAGGTCTTCAAAAAACACAAATGCTTGTGGATACTGACAGCAGCAATGGTGTAACCCAGAAGGAGGCAATGATAGCGATGCCTAAGGGTAAACACTTTAGTGAGAGGGGAAAACCCTAGCATAGCTTCAGATATGGAACTGACCAGAGCTTAAGGCAGGTAAAAGAGAAAGATAAGTTCTGCTCACATGTGACAGACGACCAGAGTAGGTTTAGAATTAACTAAGATGGGGAGATTTCTGAGGGTATAATTTTTCAGTAGAAGCAGGGTAAATTACCAAGGATTGTCAATTTACAAATGGTTATAAAGAGGCATATTCGTAACATTAACATAATGTTAACTATAAATTCTTTATTCTTACTATAAATCCAGTTGGTGGAAGCAAAAGAGAACATTTTCACTATGGTTATATTTTTTAGTATTATTTAGTATTATTAGCACCTTTCTTTCTTTCTAACAGACAACATATTCTTTCTTGTGACTAAAAATGTTATTGTTTATATGGAAATATAAAATGGTAGAATTGAAGGGGATCTTTGATATCAACTCATGGCATAACCTCATATTGCAAGGAGATAATTTGAGCTAAGGTCATTATTTAGCTTACCTGTCTGGTGGTCAAGCAAGTATTACGAAATCAGAAAGTCATACTGTGATTCTTATGACACTATACCACAATGTTCGGAACACTGCACCTTTTTAGAATTGCTATTTTTCGACATAAGCAATCAGATTCAGAATCTAAATTTTTCATGTAACAGAATCATTAAAATTAAAAGTTGTCAAAAAAGTATACAAAAAAGCATAAGACAATCTAAATTTACATCTTCATATGTATAATTTATAAAATAAATATTTGATGTTTTAAAATCAGTTCCATGACTCATGAATTCCATTACTCATTTCGAAAATATCAAACAATTGTGACAGCCTGAAGAGAAAAAGTTGAATTTGTGCAGATATTTATTTAAGGAGTTGTTGCCATGTTATACATTTTCTTGTGTAAGAGGTGAATGTCAGTACCTCTTTGGCTTCAAGTCTAATGAAGGAGATTTGGTGAGGCCACTCAGAGACTTTGAAATGAATTTGTTGCAGTTGAGAGGAAAGGAAGTCTGAGACCAGACTCGGTCATAAGGAAAATATAGCTGAAGTGTGTCCTGAAGCAGTAAGATAGAGGTGATTATGTTAGGATCAGGCTAAATTTCCATGAGTCTTTTGGATCAAGTAACATATGAATGTTTCCCAGGCAACATAACTGACTTATATAGAAAAGCACGTAAATCTAGAACCACTTAATTTTTTTTCAATAGGATCACCAAAGAGACTGAAGGAAATCTAGTATTATAGATTTATTGTGGAGCATTGGTGTAGAACTGAACATCAATGAACCAGGGCCTGAAGGTAACCGTGTGAGTGAGTGTAAAAGAAAACATTGTTAAGAGGTAAAAGTTCTACCAATGGGATTCAGCCAAGAAGTCTCCAAAAGAAAAGAGAAAACAATCACTAAATTCAAAGTTAACAATTTTCTAACTTCAGATTGTATGAAGCCGCACTCTCCAGTAAGAACCATGTTAACTCTACTTGCCACTCACCTTTATTTGATGAGAACAGAAACAGAAGCTTGAGAGTGAAGAAGGAAGAGAACAAGAAGAAAGAGCTATTGTAGAGAATCGAGCAACCCAGTCATATAGTGACAAAATATACTTTACTAAACAATACTTCACAAAGAAGGATGTACATTTTTAAAAATAGATTGTGCTTTTAGTGTTATTTGCAAGAAATCTTGGGCTAACCCAAGGTAACAAGGATTTCCTCCTTGGTTTTCTCCTAGAAGTCTTACAATTTTAAAATATACCTTCAGGACTATAAATAATTTTTAGTAAACTTTTACAAATGGTACGATGTGTGAATCAGAGGAGTTTTATGCATTTTTATATATGTTATCCAATTGTTCCAGCATAATTTTTAAAGTGTCTGTTTTCTGAATTAAATTGCATTTTAATGGTGAAAAGTCAGTTCCTTACACATATGTGGCACTATTTACTAATTCTTTGTTTCATTGCTCTATTTGTCAGTCTTCACACTAATGCTGCACTATTTGGTTTAATGACACTTTAATGTCTTGAAGTCAGTTGTGTAAGTTTGATATGGTTTTCTGTGTAGATTATTATGTCATCTGCAAGTAAAGACCATCTATTTCACTTTTAGTTTGAATTACTTTACTTCCTTTTCTTGTCCATTGCAATGGCTAGAATATCCAAGGGGAAAAAGCTACATGGAAGTAGTAAAAAAAAAATGGCATTCTTGCTTTGTTTTTTATCTTAGGAAGGATGCATTTCAAGCTTTCACCATTATATCTGATATTAACTGTAACTTATTTTGCAGTTGTCCTTGTTATGCTAAAGAGAGTTCTCTTCCATTTCTAGTTTTCTCAGTTTTAAGATGCATACATACATAGTACTAAATGATTTTTCTGTGTCTACTAAGTTCATCATATAATGTTCTTGTTTTTAGTCTGTACTTAAGGTAAATTACATTGATCAATTTTTCTTTTTTTTCTTTGGTCTTTATAAATTGTTTTATTTCTGCAAAACAAGCTATGAGGTCTTTGTCTTTCTAACATTTAACATAACAAATACGTTTCTGAATCTTTATTCTTTTAGTTATGGGAATTTTTTGTGAATTTCTTTTTTTTATTGCATTTTAGGTTTTGGGGTACATGTGCAGAACATGCAAGATAGTTGCATAGGTACACACATGGCAGTGTGTTTTGCTGCCTTCTTCCCCTTCACCCACATTTGGCATTTCTCCCCAGGCTATCCCTCCCCACCTCCCCCTCCCACTGGCCCTCCCCTATTCCCCCCAATAGAACTCAGTGTGCAGTACTACCTCTTCTGTGTCCATGTGTTCTCATTTTTCATCACCCACCTATGAGTGAGAATATGCGGTATTTCATTTTCTGTTCTTGTGTCAGTTTTCTGAGAATGATGTTCTCCAGATTCATCCATGTCCCTACAAAGGACACAAACTCATCATTTTTGATTGCTGCATTATATTCCACAGTGTATATGTGCCACATATTCCCCATCCAGTGTATCTTCAACAGGCATTTGGGTTGGTTCCAGGTCTTTGCTATTGTAAACAGTGCTGCAATGAACATTCGTGTGCATGTGTCCTTATAGTAGAACGATTTATAGTCTTTTGGGTATATACCCAGTAATGGGATTCCTGGGTCAAATGGAATTTCTATTTCTAAGGCCTTGAGGAATCGCCACACTGTCTTCCACAATGGTTGAACTAATTTACACTCCCACCAACAGTGTAAAAGTGTTCCTTTTTCTCCACATCCTCTCCAGCATCTGTTGTCTCCAGATTTTTTAATGATCGCCATTCTAACTGGCGTGAGATGGTATCTCAATGTGGTTTTGATTTGCATCTCTCTAATGACCAGTGACGATGAGCATTTTTTCATATGTTTGTTGGCCTCATGTATGTCTTCTTTTGTAAAGTGTCTGTTCATATCCTTTGCCCATTTTTGAATGGGCTTGTTTGTTTTTTTCCTGTAAATCTGTTTGAGTTCTTTGTAAATTCTGGATATCAGCCCTTTGTCAGATGGGTAAACTGCAAACATTTTTTCCCATTCTGTTGGTTGCCGATTCACTCTAGTGACTGTTTATTTTGCTGTGCAGAAGCTGTGGAGTTTCACTAGGTCCCATTTGTCTATTTTGGCTTTTGTTGCCAATGCTTTTGGTGTTTTGGTCATGATGTCCTTGCCTACTCCTATGTCCTGGATGGTTTTGCCTAGATTTTCTTCTAGGGTTTTTATGGTGCCAGGTCTTATGTTTAAGGCTTTAATCCATCTGGAGTTAATTTTAGTGTAAGGTGTCAGGACAGGGTCCAGTTTCTGCTTTCTGCACATGGCTGGCCAGTTTTCCCAACACCATTTATTAAACAGGGAATCCTTTCCCCATTGCTTGTTTTTGTCAGGTTTATCAAAGATTGTATAGTTGTAGATATGTTGTGTTGCCTCCAAGGCCTCTGTTCTGTTCTATTGGTCTATATCTCTGTTTTGGTACCAGAACCATGCTGTTTTGATTACTGTAGTCTTGTAGTATAGTTTGAAGTCCGGTAGTGTGATGCCTCCTGCTGTGTTCTTTTTGCTTAGAATTGACTAGGCTATGCGGGCTCTCTTTCAGTTCCATATGAAGTTCATGGTGGTTTTCTCCAGTTCTGTGAAGAAAGTCAATGGTAGCTTGATGGGGATAGCATTGATTCTGTAAATTACTTTGGGCAGTATAGCCATTTTCATGATATTGATTCTTCCTAACCATGAACATGGAATGTTTCTCCATCTGTTTGTGTCCTCTCTTATTTTGTTGAGCAGTGGTTTGTAGTTTTCCTTGAAGAGGCCCCTTACATTCCTTGTAAGTTGTATTCCTAGGTATTTTATTCTTTTTGTAGCAATTGTGAATGGCA
This sequence comes from Callithrix jacchus, assembly GCF_049354715.1. Classification (NCBI taxonomy): domain Eukaryota; kingdom Metazoa; phylum Chordata; class Mammalia; order Primates; family Cebidae; genus Callithrix; species Callithrix jacchus. The sequence continues at coordinate 100,747,296 of NC_133504.1, read as the reverse complement.
GTTCATTCTTGATTTGGCTCTCTTTAAGTCTGTTATTGGTGTATAGGAATGCTTGTGATTTTTGCACATTGATTTTATATCCCGAGACTTTGCTGAAGTTGCTTATCAGTTTCAGGATTTTTTGGGATGAGGCGATGGGATCTTCTAGATATACTATCATGTCGTCTGCAAATAGAGACAATTTGGCTTCCACCTTTCCTATTTGAATACCCTTTATTTCTTTTTCTTGCCTGATCGCTCTGGCTAGAAGAATTTTTCAAATGTTAAACCCACCTTGCATTTCTACAACTAAACTCTTCTTGGTCACAATATGTCATCCTTTTTTATATATTGTTAGATTTGAATTGTTAAGAATTTGTTAACCTTTTTATTCATATTCATTAGAGATTATCATTACAGGCAATGAAAGTATAGCTTTTCAGGTTTCTATCTGCTTTTGTTTCCAGAGTAATGTTGGCCTTATAAAATGTCATTAAATATAATTGATCCTCTTTAATTTGGGGAGAAATTTTACCTACTATTTTTCCTTAAATGCCTGTTAGACTGTCCAGTGAAGCCATTTTGACCTAGAGTTTTCTTTGTGTACTTTTTAAAATAAATAATTCAATTGCTTTAATAGCTACAGATATATTGAGTTCTCTTTGTTTTATTTAATAGACTTTAATGGTTTGTGTCTTTCAAGAATTCAGTCTTTTTGAAGTTGTTAAGTTTATTGGCATAAAGTTGTAAATATTTTATCCTCTCAGTATCTGAAAAATTTGTAAAGGTGTCATTATTCTCATTCCTGATATTGGAATTTGTATCTTTTCTCTCTTTTTTCTTGTACCTGAATAGTTTCACTGGCTTATAAATTTCACTGGTCTTCACAAGGAAATAACTTTTGGTTCCATTTTTTTTTTCTACTTTTTGGTCTATTTTTCATTGATATTTCATCTGGGATGTTTATTTTTTCTTTTTCTACTTACTTTGAGTTTTATTTTCTCTTTTACACAAACTTTAAGGTGGAAAATAAAATTATTAATTTAAGTTCTTTCTTCTGTTGTATTAAATAGGCATTTAATGTTATGTATTTTCCTATAGATGAAACTTTATTGCATGTTACAAATTTTAAAACATGTTTTAATGACATTTTCATTTAGTAAATGTATTTTCTAAAATGTCTTTCTTCTTCTTTGATTCATGAGTTGTTTAGAAATGTGTTATTTAGTTTCAAATAATTAGGGACTTTTCAGGTATCTTTCTGTTGTCCCACTGTGACTGAGGAACATATTTTGCCTGATGCAAATCATTTTCAATTATTTTGACTTGTTTGTGGCCCACAGCTTAATGTATCTTGACAAATATTACATGGACACTTGTAAATAACATTTATTCTGCTGCTTTTGAGTGGAGTATTCTATAGATATGTCGATTAGTCATTTTTGTTAATAATGTGCTCAAGTCTTCCACATATTTTTTCTGTTAATGTTTTTATCAAATATTAACAAAAATGTTATGAAATTTAAGTATAGCTATGGATTTGTCTATTTCCTTTTGAAAACTTATATAGATTACTGCTTCATACATTTTGAAGCTGTTATTAAGTATATAAACTTTTAGATTGTAATTTTCTCTTAATGAACAAGCTCTTTCATTGTAATTTATTAGCTTTTATCACCCCTTTTAATACTGTTTTCTTTGACATTGACTTTGTTTGATATTAAAATTAACCACTCCAAGTTTTAAAAATTAAGGTTATTATTACATATTGTATTCTACCCTTTCAGTTTTAACGTATTTATGTTTTTTAAATAGTATATTGTTGGATCTTGATTTTTAAAATTTAATCTGATAATCATTATTCTAATTTACATTCAATGCTCTTATAAATATGGTTTGCCTTGTCTATCATTTTGCTATTTGTTTTCAATCTGTTCTATTTGTTCTTTTTGTGATTTTTTTGTTCTTTTTATACCCCTCCTTTCTGATTAGGCATTTTAAAAATTTCATTTTAGTTTTTTGCTGGATTATTAGATACAACTCTGTGTTTTACTTTTAGTGATAAGCTTAAAGATTTATAGTGCACATCTATAACTTATAGTTTGCCTTCAAGTAACAGTATACGTTCTCATATATGGTTAAAAATCATACTGTAGTATACTTCGGTCTCTCAACTTTCAGTCTTTGGAATATTGGTGCCATACTGTTTTACACACACACACACACACAAACTATGAGTTGTTTTTGCATTTAACACTTAAATAACTTTTGAGAAGATTTAAATAATTATATACAGTATTTTATCTATTTACAGAGTTACCAATTTTGATGGCCTTCAATCCAGTACAAATTTTTAACTGATAATATTTTTCCTATTTGAATAAAATCTTTTAATATTTCTGGTAGTGTAGCTCTGTAAGTGAGAAATTGTTTCACATTTTTGTGTATACAAAATTTTGTTGATTTTTTTGAAAAAAAAAATTTTTTGTGAAAGTAGGAAGAAAGGTTTTCTTTTTCTTTTCAGTAACTTTAAAATGTTGCTTTGTTGCTTTTTTGTTTACATTTTTTCTTATGAGAAATCATCTGATTTCTTATGTCTCTTCAGTATATAATGTGCTGCTGATAGCTTTGTCTTTTTTTGCTTATATATATTGTGCCCTTTTTTCTTCTAGCTGCTTTTTAAGACTTTCCTTGCTACTGGATTTAAACAATTATCTTATGAAGTTACATGGTGTAGTTTTCTTTGTTTTTCTTGTTCTTGAGTTTCCAAAGCTATCTGGATGTACAGATTCCTTATTTCCCCCATATTTGGAAATTCTTTAAACTATTTTTCAAATTTTGTCTACCCTCATCCCCCTTTAAGGACACCAGTTATATGTTTGGCTATTTGATATAGTGGTGTTCTTTGGATTTTGCCTTTTTTTTCCTCTCAGTGTTTTACATTTGATTAGTTTCTACTGCACGTTTTCAAGTTCACTAATCTTTTCTTTTTCAGTATCTAATGTGCTATTAATCCCATGTAATATATATATATATATATATATATATATATTTTTTTTTTTTTTTTTTAATTAGACATTATAGTTTACAATTCTAGAAGTTCAGTTTGGGGTCTATTTACGTCTTTCATGTTTCAACTTATTTGATATTTCCTCTAGCCTTTTTGATATATAGGAAACACTTATAATTACTGTTTTAATGTCTTGTCTTCTATTTTTATTATCTGTGTCAACTCTGGGTCACTTTAAATGCAAATTTTTCTTTTTTATTAGGAGTAGTATTTTTCTGCTTATGTCATACCTTATAATTTTTTGTTTGATGCAAGTCATAATGACTTTTATCTTGGTTAATATTTTTGTATTCTTATAAAAATGATTAAACTTTTGGGAGAACCTAACTGAGTTACATGGAAACAGATTGATTCTTTCAGATCTTGCCTTTAAAGATTTTTCAGGAAGGACCAGAACATCATTTAGTCCAGGTTTAATTTTTCTCATTATTAAGGCAAAAACATTCTGAAAACTTTCTTCAATACCCTGTAATTTATGAGGTTTACCACTGTGACTACTGGGAACAGGTTCTATTCTCTGCTCTATATGAGTGATCTTCAAGTATTTTTACCTCTTACTTAGATGATTATTTCTCTGTTCTTGTGTAATTCATACATCACATTGTTCCATATCATCACGGAGGAAAAAATCCAACAACATTGAAACACAACTCTGTATTAGAATCTGAGAATTTGGACACTTAAAGTCAGTATTTTGAAGTGTTTAATATCTTAAGTGTATCAAAACCATTGGCATATTTTAATTTCAAATCACCAATTATGTTTTTACTAACATGACAAACTAGGGATACACTGTCAATGCTAGATGCTTAATTTGACTTAATTGTTTATAGGGAAGGACATGATAAAAGTCATGACTTTGTGAACGTCATGATTTTGTCATTTTTATATATTGTGGACCCACAGATTGCTAGTTGAGTTCTAGAAATATGAGGAAAAATCAGGGAGTTATAAAATACTTTCAAATATTCTAAAATAATACACATATACTGTAGAACCAACAAAATAAATGTAAAGAAAATGCAAATATTTATGAAAAAACATGTAAATACGTATTAATATACTTTAAAAAGTCTGTGGTTTTAATTTTATTAAATATTAAAATATATAGCAATAGTATATTTAATATTTTAAATGTATGGTTATTAATTATGGATCCTCATAGGATATAACTAAATTTAATAATTAATAAAAACATCTCTATAAAGTGGTAGCTTTGCTAAATTAGAACTATTAATCTTTAGCCTGTTAGTCTCCTACATAGAAATATAAATGTATAATAGAATTATACTTGTTATTAAATATAGAAATTTCTCTTAAGACCTATATTGACAGAAAATGTTTCCTAATACATTCTATTTTAAGTTCAGGGAGATCCAGATACATGTTTCTGTGGCCTTACTGAGGGATGCCATTTCAACCGAACCAGTATTTCTTTATTTTCCTCTACCCTCACAGATAAGATGAGAAAATAAGTAAGAAGGAAAAAGAGGTTACTTGTAGAGACAGTGGAATATTCATGAAGAGAGGGATGAGATATCTCACAGACACTTCTCATAATGCTAAAGATGAAATAGTGTAGTGGTGTTAAGTTTATATTACCACTCTTTGCCTGAGTTTTTGATATGAGGAAGTGTGGAGGTTTGGCTTTAAATATGCCTATAGGATCCAGAGCTACAGGACCTCCAGTGTTACTCTCAAAGAAGTATGACAATCAAGAAATGTTGCTTAAGGCCTTTGGCTATAAGGCAACTTGAAGTTAGCTGAAAAAAAATGTGGTCAAATATTGTAAAAGACAATAGTATCTAGAGGAACTATTTGAGAGAAAGTCCTCCATCTGTGGGATCTATGGCAGTCACCATCTTTTCACATGATTTCTAACAAAGGCAGTGTGAAGGACATAGTGATGTATCATCCAGTTTCTCTCTTCAAGGAAGGACTTGCTGCCATAGCTTCTGGGCATTGCTGTTTGCAAACAGCCTTGAGCTGTCAGCCTCTGGAGGGATTGCCTCAGGTACAGAGAACTACCTCACCAAAGGTCATGGCTAGCATCCAGTAACTGAGAGAGCAGAGGGATGAAAGAATTCAGAACAATTCTCAAAGTCCATTTTAGGTCAAGAGGTCTTGAGGGAGTACGAAATAACTGTTCTCAGGCCCACACTGCATCTCAAATTCCCATTTTGCCCAGGTAGGTTTTCTTTTCAAAGAGTTTTTCTAGATAAATATATTAGAAGCTATACTCATCTGATTCTACTTTATAGAAATCTAACCCAACTGACAAGCAGTTACAGCTAATCAGAGAAAGAACAGGAACCTCCACTTAGGCAGTTTAGTAAAATACATACCTGTTTTCTAAAATACACACTAACAATATTTGCTGGAAAAAAAAGACAGAGGACATCCGGTGGAACATTCTTGAGAAATGAAGAAGGAGGTCTAACTATAAAATGAGAGAAATATTCAAATGGCTTGACTGAGACTTCTAGGCAGTGATGAGATTTTTCAGATATGAAATAATAATTGAAAAGTCATGGCTTCGGATGGAAATATCATCAAAGAGCCAAATTCCATGTAGGAAAGAGAAAATCTAGATACTGGGTTGATTTTAAAACAAATATTTGGAAGCACTTCTTGTTTATCAACAAATGAATTGAAATTCTTTGTCAGCCAGTAATATGTTTGAGTGTGTGTGTGTGAGAGGGTGTGTTTGTGTGTGTGTGTGTTCTTGGTGCAAGTACAACTAATAGAACAACATGTCATGAAATCAGTCCTGTGTCCTCCTTTATAGAAATATCATATTTCAAATGACGACAATGTACATCTGTCTTGAAAGCCCTAACCTAAATTGGAATTCCAGTACCAGGGCAGCCAGCAACTTTGCCCTGATGGGAAACAAAGAGGAGCAAGGCATGTGTGTTTATAGCTTGCCTTTCACAGGATAGTCTTTTTATCTGATGGATGGTCTAATACCTAGTTTTCCTGCATGTGACCATGTGTTTTTCACACAGGAAATTTATTTACATTGTCAGACACCTTTGTGAGTCTTATCTGACCTATGTCCAGCTTATGCCTGTCTGACCATTCGTCTGGTTTGACGAGCCTGCCTTTGTGTTCTCCCTGATATCTGGGAGAAAACACAGCTGATGGTAGTCCCTGGTTCTTCAGGTAAGAGATTCAAATTTAGCACACCTCCACAATTAGAAGTAAGTCCAAAGATATATTACCTGCAGGATGGGAACAATGAGTTAGGAAAGCAGCTCTATGCAGGTCTAGGAGGTCAGGGGTTGGCAGAAATGAAGAGTCAAGCTGAGAGAGAGCCTGACAGCTAGAAGTATATATCTGGGAATATGAAGCTTTAACTTGAGGGGCAAATACCAGAATGATTCATTTAAAGGAAGCAGCAGCAAAGTGGGAATCCCAGTATGCTAGGCAGAAAAGCTGACCTTAAGTTTTTGTCTCTAGTCACTGACTTGGGCTATTTAGGTGTGGTGTTCTATCTCCAATGCCTAGGCAAAAAACTTTTCTGTGTTGTTACCATTACAGGCCTATACCTGGATGGGCCACACTGAGGAACTTGGAGGAAATACAGAGCTAGAAACTGTCCCATGGGTGCCTGAATCCTGCTTCTAGTATAAAAAAAGTTAAACTTATATTCTAAATAAATGCCAAGGCAACATAAAATTCTAAGAATTTGCTATAACACCTCACAATAAAAAAAACTACTTGTTCAAATCAATGAGCTTCATATTAACAGTGTTATTTATTCACTTTCTGACCATCACTACACATCAGTTGATTCCAATATGACTTTTAAATTTCATTACAGTAAAATTTATTAAAATAGACTGGTGTCTTTTGCCAGGAATGTCTTAGAATCAGCAGTTATAAACTGTCCGATGCTATTGAATACATATTTAAATGAAAATTTTAACCTTAAAATTTAAAAGACTAAATAACAGTGATAAGCTATATGCTACACTTTTATTATGAGAAAACCTTGGATTCCTTTTGGTAAGAGTTTCCCAGAGCCTTTACATCTTTTTTTAAGTTGTTAAGTCGGTTAGCATTTTGGTTGGTTACCAAAGCTAAATGCAAAAGAAAACATAGTTTGGAATCACAGATAATGAAGCAGCAAATTAATAAATAAAAATGTTATGATTCATAGGGTCAAGGCCATATTATCGCAGTATTCCAAGTTTAAGTCATTTCATCCTTTAAGCCAAAACTTAAAAAAGAAATCCAGACTTGGAAAAATAATAAGGCTGCAAATAAGTGCTAAATAAAAACATACTGAATAAATAAAAAAAAAAATTCTTTAAAAAGTGATGAGAGCTGTAAAATGCCAAAACTATTTGACTTGCTCTCTCTCTCTCTCTCTCTCTCTCTCTCTCTATATATATATATATATATATATATAATATGTATATGCATATGTGTTATAATGTGTGTATATATATGCACATATATATGTATGCATACATATTACATAAACTAAAACTCTGTAATGTATTCATAAATCTTCCAGATGTACTTGATTGTAAGATTGTGGAATGAAAAAAAACAGAAGTGGAAGCAAGTCCTTTGACCTAATTATTTGTCTGTTTTAAGATCCACTAAATGTATACACAGCTTAGAATATTTGTAGAAACCAAATAAATGCAGAAATTATATAATTAGTGTTGAGGAGAAATAGCTTAGAATAAGGCAGACACAGCATGAGGAAAAGTTGGATGAAGACATATTTCACATCCAGAGGGTTAAAAACAGGAAATATAAGTACTTCTGGGGCATGGAAAAGAATGCAAATAAAACCACTGAACCAAAATGCTGGGAGTTAGAGAAATACTCTGGAAGATACAGATGCCAATTTGGACAGTAATGGTGATTAGTGTGATTTGGTAATTGAAAAGAGAGAGCAAAGGCAGAATCTGAAATCTTCTAAATTCAGGTTCAGTGACATGTTGTTATTTGACTCAATTGACTTAAATTACTAAGATATAACTGATTAAGTTATTCATGAATCATGACTTATCCAAGCACATGCCATTTAGCAAGGAAATTTTGAGTTTTCTTGGCTATAAATTAAGAGTTAATCAGGGTCTGTAAACAACATTTGATTTCAGGAACACAACATTCTGTTTCCTTAAAGAAGACTAATGGCTTAAAATGACATCTTGCCTCATTGGTTAACCAACAGAATGAGAAGACAGGGACTGTGAATTCTAATTTTAAATAATCTATCTCACATTAGGTGTGGCAATTAACTTTGTTCCTAAGATATAAAATGGAACAAATAACACCCAGCTACTTTGTGGGAACATCATAAGGAAAACCCAAGATGCATACTTATAAATAACCTTAAAAATATGAAGTTCTAGATTACATAAATGATAATGTTTTTAAATCCATCAGTCACATGCAAAGTATGCTGCAGGTTTTATGCTGCATCTTTTGAGCTCACAACATGAAAAGCTACATGACCATGTGAAAATTGTTTTCAACTTCCTAGATAGAATGACTATAAGAAAAAATTAATTGTATTCAAAGAATTTGAAAGTTACAAAATTTAAGACAGTGTAGCATTAGCCCAAGGATGAAAACATTAACCAATGGAACAGAAAAAATCGCAGAAAGAGATCCACATGTTCACGGTCATTGAACTTTCAAAACAATCACTGCAGTGTAGTGAGGAAAGGATCATCTTTTTAACATATAGTGTCAAACAATTTGATATAATATGGAAAAAATATGACTAGACCATACCTACAAATATATGCTAAAATCAGTTACAGTTGGCATTTGAACCTGTATGTGAAATGTAAAGCATTATTGGTGACTCCAAACTATGTGAAATGTAAAGCAGTTAAGTTTTTATGGAAAACATTTCAGGACTTGGGGAATAGACAGAGATTTCTTACATAGGATAAAGTAATTATGAAACTTAAAAAACTGATAATTTGAACTACAGTAAAATTAAAAGCATTTATCCACATATTCTATTCAGAAAGTGAAATGTAAGTTGGAGTATTGATGAAAAGGTGTGTAATCATAATCTGACAAAGGATTTGCATGCAGGAAGTATTTTTAAACTCTAAAATCAATTAAAAAGCAAAGAAAATAAAATAGAAAAACAGACAAAGTAATTAAGCATACACTTTGTTTTTTTCTTTTTTGAGACAGAGTCTTGCTCTGTTGCCAGGTGCCAGGCTGGAGTGCAGTGGTGCGATCTTGGCTCAGTGCAACCTCCGCCTCCCAGGTTCAAGCAATTCTCCTGCCTCAGCCTCCCGAGTAGCTGGGACCACAGGCGTGCACCACCATGACCAGGTAATTTTTGTATTTTTTAGTAGAGACGGGGTTTCACCATGGTCTTGATCTCTTGACCTCATGATCCACCTGCCTTGGCCTCCCAAAGTGCTGGGATTACAGGCATGAGCCACCACGCCCGGCCACATACACTTTTTAAAAAAAAGTTTATCTAGGCCAGGCGTGGTGGCTCTTGCCTGTAATCCCTGCACTTTGGGAGGCCAAGGCAGGTGGATCACATGAGGTCAAGAATTTGAGATCAGCCTGGCCAACATGGCCAAACCCTGTCTCTAGGAAAAATACAGAAAAATTACCCAGGTGTGGTGGTGCACACCTGTGCTCCCAGCTACTCAGGAGGCTGAAACAGGAGGATCACTTGAACCCAGGAGGCAGAAGTTGCAGTGAGCCAAGATAGTGCCACTGCACTCCAGCCTGGACAACAGATTAAGACTCTGTCTCAAAAAAAAAAAAAAAAAAGATAATCTAAAGAGCTAAATATAGGAAGAGGTATTCAACCTCAATAGTCAGCTGTGAAATATAAATTAAAACCTAAGTGGAATAATTTCCAACAGGTTGGCTAAAATTTCAAAGATGCCTATTATGGGCTAAATTGTGTCTCCCAAAAATTCATATGTAAATCCCTAACCCTCAACATTTCAGAATGTGATTGCATTTCTAGAAAAGACCTGAAAGATGTAATTAAGGTTAAATGAAGTCACTGGAGTGGATCCTAATCCACTATGATTGCTGTGCTTATGGAAGAGATGAGGACATAGAGGGTATCGAGGAAAGACCATGTGAAGACAGGGAGAGAAGACAGCCATCCACAAGCTACCAAGAGAAGCTTCAGAAGTGACAATCCTGCCAACACCTTGACCTTGCACTTGTAGCATCCAAAACTGTAAAATAACTTCTGTTACTTAAGCAACCAAGTCTGAGGTTCTTTGCTGTGACGGCTGTAATAAACTAATACAAGGACAATACCAAGCATTGTTTGGAAAAGTTCTGGGAAAAACTACATGTTCATACACAGCTGATTGGAGTATATGTTAGTATGACCACTCTGGAAAACTTCTGACAGTACCTACTAAAGCTGAAAAGATACTCTGTGATCTATTTTATGAGTGAACTATTTTATGAGTGAAAATATATGCATCAAAGCACATGTGCAATATGCATAGTAGAAGTAGTCAGTAGCCAAAATAGTAACAACTTAAATGTCCATCAGCATTAGAAAAGATAAACAAATGGTGACTTTTTTTTTTTTTTTTGCTGAGTATCTTTTTCAAGCAATGAGACACAACAGATGATTATTATATGCAAAAGCATTAATAAATTTTACAAACACAATGCTTGGCAGAATATCAGACATGAAAGAGTACATGCTGTATGGTTTAATTTTCAATAAAATTCTAAAATAGCTGTATTTAATCTACAGCAAAAGAGATAAATATACTGGTTAACTTAGAGCGGAAGAAGATAGTGACTGGGAGAGAAATGGGGCCTCCCCTGTCACTTAGGCTTGCTCTGCATTGCCTTAATGTTCTATCTCATGACCTGGGTGCTGGTAACAAAGCTATGCATTATGCCAAAACTAATTAAGCTGCAAATTTATGATTCCTGAACTTTTCTCCATGTATATTACTACTCGGTATAAACTTCACTTACAATTCAGAGTAAAACATTTCTGAAAATGTTTTACAGTATTATAAAAGTTCTGTGTAGCTTAAAGCAATATAGGGCAAATATGTCACTTTTCTCTCAAAAGACTCCAAACATTCAGCTTCTCTTTCAGAATAAAAGCTGAAGTTTTTCCTTGTTTTTTGCCATCCACTAAACTTTACTCCCTCTGTGACTTAACCTCATTCTATATTCACCTTTGCTCCCCCTGGCCTCATTGGCTGGCAGTGGCTCTTCCTCCCAAACTCCAAGTGTGCTGCTGTGTCAGGCCTTAATATAGCAACAGTCCTCTATGCAAGTGTCATTCCTATGCTCATTTTCCTGCTTTATTCTAAGTAATTACAACTATATTTATAAATATAATACATCCCTTCCAAACTAAAATATAACCCTTTGAGGGTGACTTTTGACTGCTTTTGTTTTCTTTTATAGCCTCTTCTCCTGGAATGCTGCCTGGATATGCAATAGTCATGCAGCACATATTTGCTTAGGAAATGAATGAATGCCTTGTTCTTCATTGTAATTATTAGGCAGAGATATTACTCTATCATCTATGACTTTTAGTAAGTCATTGATTGCCAAATGAGAATAACTTACGGATTACCTTAAATTATGAATAAAGATGAGAGGAAGAGTCCAAGACAAGCAGAACATTTACTAACATTAATTAAATGGTTTGACTTAATACCTTTCAGTTGAACAGATCACAGTGATGTTCGTGACAGAATTTGGTGGAAAGGCATTACCCAAAGGGGAAAAGAAAATGTATTGTTTAATTCTCCACAAAGTAGTTTTCTCCTATCATGTAAGTAAAAATTATATAATAATAAACCATTCTGAAAAGTCCAGGCAAAGATTTCTTGAGCAAGACCTCAAAAGCTCAAGCAATTAAAGCAGAAATAGACAAATGGAATCACCTCAAGCTAAAAAGCTCTGCACAACAAAAGAAACAATAAACAAAATGAAGAGATAACCTGCAGAATGGGAGAAAACATTAGCAAGCTATTTAACTAACAAGAAATTAATAACCAAAATATCTAAGGAACTCAACTCGAGAAAAAATAAATCAATAATCTGATTTTAAAATGGGCAAAAGATCTGACTAGACATTTCTCAAAAAAAGACATGTACATGGCCAACGGGCATATGAAAAAAAATGCTTAACATTACTGATCATCATAAAGGTGCACATAAAAACCACAAGAAATATTATCTCACCCATGTAAAAATGGCCTTTATCAAAAAGACAAAATATAATGGATGCTAGTGAGGATGTAGAGAAAGGGGAAACCCATTACTATGTTGGTGGGATGTATATTATTGTAGCCATCATGGAAACCAATGGAAGTTTCTCAAGAAAACACAAATGAAACTACCATGTGATCTAGCAATCCCACTGTTGGGTATATTTCAAAAAAATAAAAAATAAAAAGAAATTAGTATATGAAAGAGATGTCTGCACTCCCATGTTTATTGCAGCACTATTCACAATAGTCAAAATATGCAATTAACCTAAGTATCCATTGATAAATAAATGAACAAAGAAAAGGTGGGGTGTGTATATATATATATGTGTGTATGTGTACACATATATACACACATACACACATACATATATATACAATGGAATACTATTCAGCCCTAAAATAGAATAGAATTTTATATATATAAACACACACACACACACATACACACACCATGTTTTCTGGTTGTGTATATGTATATGTATGTATATATATGTGTGAATACACACACACACACACACACACACACACAAAGGAATACTATTCAGCCATAAAATAGAATAGAATTCTGTCATTTGCAACAACATGAATGCAACTGGAGGACATTCGGTTAAATGAAATAAGCCAGGCACAGAAAGACAATTGTTTTATGCTCTCACTAGGTTGAAGAGCTAAAAATATTGATATCATGGAGGTAGAAAGTAGAATTATGGTTACTGGAGGCTGTGAAGGATAGTGTGGAGTGGTTTTAAAAAGTGTTGTTAATGGCTACAAAAATACAGTTATTAGGAATAAGATCTAGTATTCAGTAGCAAGATGATGTGACTGTAGTTAAAAATAATTTATTCTGTATTTCAAAATAGCTAGAATGTTTTGGAATGTTCCAGACACATAGAAATGGTAAATATTTGAGGTGATGGCTATCCCAGTTACCCTGATTTAATCATTACACATTGTTTGCTTGTATCAGAATATCACATGGGTCCCATAAATATATACAACTGTTACAAAATCATAAAAGTTAAAAAATAAGGACCACAACAAATATAAAATTGTTTAAGCAAGGCAATTTGAGGTCAATTACTCAAATTGTTTAATATAACCAGTAGGATAATTGGTGGAATACCGTTGTGTTTACTTTTGGCCTTGCTTCTTTCATGTGCTGCCAAGTGTCACTTAATAACAGAAATATGTTCTGAGAAGTACATCATTAGGTGATTTCATTTCTGTGTTAACCTTACAGCATGTACTCTACACAAACCTAGATTGTATGGCCTATAACACACTTAGGCTATATGTTATAGCCTATTGCTTCTAGGCTGCAAACTCATAAGGCACATTACTGTGCTGAATACTGTAAGCAACTATAACACAGTGGCTTTTGTGTATCAACATTTTTAAACATAGAAAAGGTACAGTAAAAATACAGTATTGTAATTTTATGGAACAACCCTCATAAATGCCATCTGTCTTTAATGGAAACGTCATTATGCAGCTCATGTCTGTACAAGTATTTGGTTTCCCTATATTATGATCTGCATAATTATTCAGTATAATTTAGATACTATTTTCTCTCAGTCAAGACAACTGTGAACTGAAGTATTTGATAGAAAATTACTTTCTTCAGTTCTCCAGCTTATGTCCAAAACAAGTTTTCTTGATCATTCTGCAGATATATACTTTGTTTCTTTTGATAATATAAATTACATTTTATTAACACAGACACAAATTCTATCTATGTTTGGAATTGGAATTTCACCTTTCTAATGAGTTCTCTTAAAATGCTTCAGCTAAACAGTTATTTTACGAGTTACTGTCTACAGGTAATACTCATTCACAGGTGGCTGATTTGTTTCTTCATTAAGAACACTCTATCATAAGCTCCCAGACTGTCCTATTTCCCTTCACCAGAATTGATACACAATCTGATAGGAAGCATTTTCATGGAGCTACAAATAAACAGGACAGGTCACTTTCCACTGGCTTATTATTTTATTAAGATTTAAAATCATTATCATGGAAGAGCACTCACCAGATTATCCTGATAAATCAAGATCAAGATTTAACTCGGTAAGACCAACTTTGCATTTCTTCAACTCTGTCTTAATTTTTGGCTCTTTTTAAGATTTGTTTTTGTGGTTCATCTTTCAGAGTGTAATTTGGAAATACTCCAGAAATGTTGGAAATTTCATGCCTCAATGTCAATATATTGTGCATCACTTACTGAGAGATCTGAAGACCAAGTTTCTGTGAGACACAGCAGTTATTAAAATCAATTTAGTACATGACTCCACACCAGACTGTGATCTCCATGTGGGCATGATCACCTCTCTCTTGTTCACCATGATGTCCCAGAGACTATGTCCCATCAACAGTGCTCAAGAAATATTTCCAAATGGAGTATATTTTCTGGTTTTATGTGACACTCACATAGCAGATTATACTTCAAATATCTCTAGCCTATTAGTTATGAAACTTTCCAACTAAATTCTGATTAAAATGTGTCCTTTGAATGCTCTTCTGGTAGAAATGTGTAGCTTTAGATTATGAGACATTACAATATGATTTTCCATTAAATTTACATCTTTTATCCTAAAATATTACAGTTCCCAATACAATAAGAGAAAAAATACATCATTTTCTGCACTTCATTTTCACCCTTGTATACAAGAGATAAAAATAATTCCCAAATAATTAATAATGACATTGGAGAAAATTACGGGGGAAAAGTGGGTCAAGGCATAACTGCATGCAAATTATTTGGACAGACATTAACATGTAAAAAAATGGTCCACAAACATAAAATCTGTAACTGAGGGTAGAGCAGCACTTTTTCTCATTAACCTATAATAAAAAGTTGCTTGCAAGGACAAAACTTTAAGTGATTTTTTAAACAGAACTCTTCCTATGTTCTTTTGAAAAAATTGATGGAGACCAATACTCAGGTTAAAAAGTAGATTCAGAATTTCAGTATCTTTTAAATTATCTGAGGTAGATATATAAACAATATGAAATAACTTTCCACTCCTTTGAGTAAAGTATTTCAGTGCAAGTGAAATAAAGAATGCCAGAAAGGACTTCAGAGGATTTATACACTCTATTTGCCCTTTTTAGTTAATTAAGTGACCTCAATAAAATGGAGGGCATCTATTTTTAAATCTCAGTATCTCAGGACAGTAGATTATATCTGAAAATCAAAACCCAAATGGTCATCTCTGTTATCAAAAGAAGGAGGATTTCATGGGTGGATTAATTTAGCTTTTTGTTTCAGCTATTTCTTTCATTAACTTTCTGTCTTTCTACTACTTCTAACATTCCTTTCAAAAAGATCTGGGAAAAGGGAAATCTTATTACTTAATTTTTCAGTTCTAATGAGAAAAAGAGAAAGAGCGAGCGAGAGACAGAGAGAGAGACAGAGAGAGAGAAAGAGAGACATATTAAACTGCTGACTAAAATTAAGTTTGTGGAATGTGTCTTTTACTTTTTCTCTCTGTTGACTATTAGCCTATAAAATCAATTATTTTAGAATGAAGACTTCTATTACAATCATATGTGTTAAGAAAAAATTATAAAAGAGAAAAACAGAGGAAAAGAAGTTTAACGCTTTTTGTTACTTTTTAATAAAATAAATAAGCAGGTATTCTGCAACCACATCTAACAGATGGGTACAAAGACCTGGCTTTCCAGGAGGCCTATGCTGAGTCTCAGGGGCTGCCAAGAGCAGCTCTCAGTGTGAAAAGTTCTAGGTAGTGCCAAGGAGAATACCCGTTACCAGGTCTACGGGGATGTGAAAGCTTGTATGAATAATGCTTGCTCAAATCCAAGGATACTATAGAGGAAGGTGAAATTGGTATTCTAAATAAGGACAAAAACCATGGAAAGGTTTGACTTATGACAAACTGGTTCAAAGTTGGATTCAATAAATCAGTTGTGAACTTGAATTTCTTATGTAATTGTATTTTATGAGCTTTATGCATAATTTTCAAATAGCTGAGAAAAATAGGATGGGTCTTCTATTATTACTATGTGGAGGGCTTTGTCTTATTCAACTATGTGTTTTCCACAGTGCCTGCAGTGTTTGGTAAATAGATACTTATTCCATATTAGTTTAGTTTAATTTAATTATAGATAGGATCTTCAGTAGTCATGGATCAAGCCTGGGAATGACTTTTTTTTTTTTTAATTTAGAAGAAGGTGACATTTTACTTTGTAGGGAGATTGGTTTATTTAAGTAGTAAAAGCATTTATTTAATAACTAAAAAAAATACAGAATAATAGTATTTTTCCAAATACAGTTTCAAAGGTTTCTTACATTTTTCTACCTATTTATTTTTAAAATAATTTTTATTGGGCTAATTTTGATCCATATTGGTATATTCATATATTAAGAAGGCTACTTTAGTTCTATAATAAGATTTTATCAGGTTCATAAAAACAATGATTAATCAGAAACAGAATGGTATTCCATATTAATCTGGACTATATATATTAAAAATAAATATGAGATGCTATTTTCAATTAGTCACCTGCTATTTTAGGAGAAGATAATTTTATTGTGCTATATCATAAAAGTGAATCTTGACAGTATGTAAATATTGTAGCAGGATTCTTCTGCTGGAAAACCTAAATTATATTATTCATACATAAGTCAGTTTTGAATATTTAAAAGGATTTTCTATTTTATAGGGTGATAGCAAAATAGTTATTAACATTTATGAAACAAAACACCAATTTCCCTCCAACATACATCAAAATATTGTTGGTTTGGCTCCATTTATTATATTCCTTTTTTTAACCATTACCTCATGCACCTCATAAAATATTTATCATGTAGCTATCACATAATTGGACTACTTTATTAAAACACAGCAATATCAAAAACCTAATATAAAAACAAACATAATACCAAAGTCAAAAGGCCCTAACACAATTTTTTTCCAAAGGCTGTCTCTCACTTATGATAATTATTTGACAAAGGCTTAAGTACTCTACACATATTGACTATTCTTGAGAAGCCTATTACATTTTATTATCCAGAGAAGGGAACACTGACTGAGAGGAATGTTGCATTTAGAGCACATTTTGTCCTTGGGTCACACTTTTACCAGCCTCCATTTCCAGGAATGTTAACTACTTAATGCATGTCATAGTTTTGTTTCTAATAAGTAAAAAGCTCTCAAATGAATCCAAAGTTGGTTGATGTCAGAAGGGTGTAGTGATATACGAACATGTAATCCTTTTTGACGTAAAAACTTAATCTTTATTTGTCTACTTTATTAGATGAAATCAATTGACACATTATGAGGGTCTGAGAAAGGGCTCATGCTCAAACCCACCTCCCCCCCCAGAACCCTGGGATTGACTATAGAATTTCCCCATCTTGGCTAGGAAGCAGAAAACAAACAGTTTTCCTGTTAACAAAAGAACCCTCCTGCCCAGGGAAAGATAGAGATAGAGAGGGAGAGACAGAGAGAAAGAGAGATAGAAACAAAGAGACAGAAAGGCAGAGATTATTTCGTTTGTTATATTTTTAAATTTTATTTTGCTTAGTAAAGAACTAATTTGAGAGTGAGAGGGAAAAGAATATGGGATCCAAAAGATAAGGAATCTCTGAGCTAAGGAAGCCCACCTAGTGTAGGGCAGCTACCCAGACGGTTTCATATGAGTGCTTTAGAGACACACGGGATGAGAGACAGTTCCAGTTCTCAGGAACCGGGCAACTTCATACTGCCGAATGGCACAGCTCACCGGTCGACTGCTCTCAGACCAACAGTAGTGGGAGAGATATTAAAAACACGTTACCGGAATTCCTTCACCCTGCTTCTGTTTATCCATAAAAATGCTTTCCTACAACACATCTAAAAATATTTGTAAGACCAAAGCATTCACCACTCTTCCAATATTTGTTTTTGCACAAAGTGGCTGTTGTTTGAGCCACGTGTGCAAAGTAGAATCTGTTCTTGCTACCATAACCACAATGAATTACAGCAAGAGGTAGTTCCAATCAAATAGCAACTATACTTATGAACTGCAACCAACCAGGTGGTAATACTCTTTTCTGATCAGATAAACTCTTGTGTATTATGAATGCTGGGTGCACAGATAGTGGGCCATTTAAGCCCAGGTTGTATCTTAAATGACTGACCTCCATTATTTGTTGTGGGATCTTAGGAAAGGAATATAAGTTATCCTTCAGTTTCCTCATTTGTGAAATAAATGTATTTCCACTCACAAGGTTATTAAGATAAATAAATGATTAGTGAATTTTTCACTAAGCAAATATTTATTCATCATCAACTATGTATCAGACATTCTTCTAGACACTGAAGGAAACCCCAGACATCAAAATAGAGAATTTTTTTCTGCCTTCATGGAGACTACATCACAGTGAGGGAAGAAAAAAGTAAAAATAACTATGTCATATAGAAGACAGTAATAAGCACCAAGGAGAAAAATAGGGAAGTGGCATAAAGAATATAAAGAATATGTGAACTTAAAATACAGTCACCAATAAGGAATTATTGGAAAGAAAAGATTTAAGGGAATGGGCCATACATCTATTTGGAGAGAGTGCCACAGGCAGAAAAATAACAGGTACAAAATTCCTGGTGCAGAAGTATGTCTAAAGTGTTTAAGAAACAGCAACACCTGAGTGAATGGAGTGACTGGAGCAGCAATCTGAGTGGGAGCATGAGTTTAGAGAGGTAATTGGAGGCCTGGAAGTCAGTGCAAGTATTTGGGCACTGTTTTCAGTGAGAAAAGAAGTACTGAGAGGGTTGGGCAGAAAAGATTCTCGATCTCATGCACAATCTACTAGGACCTCTCTGTCTGCAGTGCTGAGAATAGACTGAAGTGGCAAATGTGTAAGGCCAGATGGTTTAAGTAGGGTAGGAGTGAGAAGTGGTTGAATTCTAGATGGAGTTTGAAGGTAGAGGCAATTGTATTTGCTGATGGAGTGAATGACATTTGTGAGAGGAAGGGAAGAGTCTATGGTGAACAGTATTTTTGGTCTAGGCTACTAGAAGGATAAAATGGTCATTTGCTGCAAAGAGGAAGCAGCTGCAGTTTTGGTGGAGCTGGGAAGAGAATTGGGGTTGAAGAGGGTAGCATGGAGGAGACTCCATGTTAAGTGTGAGATGGACTTTAGATGTCAGGTGATGGTGTTAAACAGGTAAATGTATATATATATTACATGTGTAGTAATTAACATTCCACAAAGTACTCCGTAAATGGTGGTTAGGACTGTTCTAAACTCAGCTCTGTCTATTCATGAGTAATAGTGTACTACTGGAAAAAGATTAAAAACTATCCCCCATCTTGTTTTAAAATAATACTTCCCTGAATTTAAGATTTTAAAATTTTCAAATATTGGACATTTATTTCAAATTTGAATTCAAAGTGTTTTAAAATATCAAAATACTCTTTAATATTTTTGCTTTACTGAATGTCACTGGTCTTTATGTTGATATTGCTTCTTCAGGCCATTCGAAAATCGAAAAGCTGCTAATTAAGTTACATGGAACTAATAGATTGGCTACAACAGCTTTATTAGTAATGGCAAATGTTTAGTGAGCATTTGATTTCAGAGTCGCTCTTTTAAAATGCATTTTATACACCTTTTTACTGATCCTCATAATAACTTGAAAAGGTATTATTAACTCCATGTCCAGATTAGGAGTCTGGGGCTCAAAGAGTACAGGTGACTTTCCAAAATTCAAACTTAGGTCACTGCCCTCCCAACCAACCTATTCAGGCATCCACTCTGTCACACTGCCTCAGTTTACAGTCGTCATTTGACTTACATTTTCTAAAACGCATCTTTATTTTCATTTCTATATTGCAATATTTTAAAAAACCTTTTGTGTTCATTTTCATCAACTTACATACATACCACTAACTACTATCCGCCCATTCTTTTGTAACTAATTGTACCTTACACAGATATGTTTTTATAATTGTTATTTTTATTATTAGTTAATGATGATATATTCTTATATACTTATCAATTTTATACTATATTATTTTTATAATTGCATTGTAAATATGAATAATTTATGCACAAAACCTGCTATAAAACAGAAGTTAAAGTAACAAATTCCAGTTTCCGAAATATAGTACTAATGGCTTACCATGTCATAGATAGAACACTGATAACATTCTTACATAAATTTCTGCCTTCAGTTCTTGAAGCACTAAAATTTTATTGTTATACCTCCAAAAACCTTTAGAGAATTATTATATGAGCAGAAATATTCAGACATGTCAAAAATATGTAATTTCTCATTCATGGTCTTTGTATATCTATCATAAATATATACCTCCTTCCAATGTTCCTATACAAAACATACCATAATTAATTTCCACCTTTCTGATCACAATTCAACATACTGGATATTCATCGTACAATGGTATAGTTTGGTAAATATCTAATTTTCTTCATTATGAAATTTAAGTTTCTCTAATCCATCAATGGATATGCCTTAAAATTATTGAATTTTCTTCCTTTTATGATAATTGACTAGTATCAGACTTAAAATTCCATAGCATTTTTTTAGGGTGATGTTGTTTGACATAAGCACTGAAAGCCATTAGGACTTTGTTATGTAGAGAGAGATGCAACACACAGGGAAAGGAAGAGATACTAAACGAAAGCCCACTGCTACAGCACCTCTTAGACTTGCCCCTCAATTGCTTTTAAGGAGATGAACCCCTTCTTTCCTTCCTTTCTTCCTTCCTTCCTTCCTTCCTTCCTTCCTTCCTTCCTTCCTTCCTTCCTTCCTCTCTCCTTCCTTCTTCCCTCTCTCCTTTCTTCCTTCCTCGCTCTGTCCTGCCTTCCTTCCTCGCTCTGTCCTGCCTTCCTTCCTTTCTCCCTCCCTCCTTTCTTTCTTCCTTTCTTCTTTCCTTCCTCCCTCCTTCCCTCTCTCCCTCCTTGCTTCCTTCCTCTCTCCCTCCCTCCTTCCCTCCTCTCTCCTTGCTCCCTCCTTCCCTCCTTTCTTCCCTCCTTCCTTCCTTTCTACCATCCTTCCTCCCTCCTCTCTCTCTCCTTCCTTTTCTGCCTTCTCTTTTTGCCCCTATTTGATAGGCAGCTATCAAGATGGATGTCTAATAGGAATAGTGCTCCTCTGGGATTCATGTTCAGAAAGAAAAATATATTTACTTCTACCCGTGCATGAAAAATTTTCCAGTTGACTTTATTCTTTGATTCTTTTCCACTGATTCTATTGCAATTTTATTTGCTCTTTTGGTGACAAACCGGTGCCATTTCTACTGCAAGCACTGTAAGTGGTATTTATGCTTGCTCATGAATGCTCAGCAGTGACCTTCATGCCTAGAATATTTTCATCTTGTTCCAAACTTTCTTTAAGTGTATATTAAAGGACTCCCCAGGTCTATACCACTTGAATTTAATGCTGTTTGATTACGCAGTTCTAAATTTACCTATTTGTACTTAGACTATCTCGTGCAGCCTGGAAACTGAAAGAATATTTCTTACCTTCTAATAATAACATAAACTGTAAAATCTAAATGCGGGTTGTGTGGAAGGCTGGAGAACAATAGACCTGTGCCTAATCATTTTGTCCCTGCACTGAGATTCACTCATCCATAGTTTTGTTTCTACCTTGGTGACTGACTTTCATTAAGATTTTAAACAATAAAAAAAAACTCTTTCAAATGCTAATTACTCTTTTCTAATGTAGAAATAATAATCATCCAACAAGCAAACTACTTAACTGCAGTAGTGTAAAGTGCAGTGTTTTCATGCATTAAATCATATTTGATCACGATTGGACTTTCTTCTCACAGAGCCCTGTTAATTTCTTGGAGTGAAATATTGAAAGTTCCACTAATATCTTTTAGAAAGACAAAAGACTACATTCTTAGAGTATATAAGAATACATCTCCTTCTTACACACACATATTGATAGGGTGCACCTACTAATGTGCAGAGAGAGAGCATGAAGGAGGAAAGAGGTCAGGCCACAGCCCTGCTAAAGGCCTAGCTGTTTATTTTGCTTCCCTCCAACTCACCCACAATCCCAGTTCTTCCCAATCCTCAAAACAAGAGCCAAAAATATATTAGCCAACATTTATTGAATGGTGACAATGTACTATGTGTCATGGAAAGCATTTTGAATAGACTAATCTTTATTCTTCAAAATAACCCTAAAAGCTAGTATCTTATATAAACTTTACCATTAACAAGTTAAGTACAGGAAGTTTTAAAGATTATTTGTCCAAGATCTCATGGATTCTACATATTTAACTTTACAGAAAAATTCAGGTTGATTTGGTCCCAAGGCCTATTCTTCTAATAGGCTGTATTGCACAAAATCACAAAGGAAGATTTAGTGCACAGGTATCATCTTCTAAGTATTAGGAAATATTCTCTCCAGAGTTAAGAAGAATTTGGGAATCTCTAAATAGAATGTTTCATAACTCATATTCGTCTACTCTTTCTGCTAAACCTCAGGGTGGTCTTCTGATTCCTTGTAACTATGGAATCCAAAATCGTGCATATTATTTGTATGATTTGAGTCTGGAGCTTGTTTCTAAGGCATAGCATTAGTATCTAGAACTTGCTAGAACTCATATGTGCTGCAGTGTAATTCCTAACGTTCAATTCCCAGGCCCAGTCTTTGTAGTGCCAGATACTTCTGATTCCACTAGATGATCTTTCTGGATTGCTACTTGACCCCAGCTATTTGACAGATGAATCCTCTTGCTTGCCTAGACTTCTTGTAATTTATAATTAGGTCTTTTTGACTGACTTCAACAACCAAATGAATCTTTCAAATCTCTGAATTTTTATCCCTTCTGATAGGGTATATTTTTAATACTTCTTTCTATTTCCACAAATATTTATTCTATAATATTCCAAGAACTAGCTAGACATTAAGGGTGTAATGGGAAACAAGAAAACAAATGGCTTTCTTGTGGAAATAATGGACTGGTAAGGGGGCAAAATAGAAACAAAGTACATGAGCAAATAACTCATTAAAAGAGTTATTAAAGAAACAAAAAGAGTTTCCTGAAAGGGAAAAGTGTAGGTTAGGTGAGTATTAATTAAGTGGTGCAGTTAAGAAGGGCATTTCTGAGAAAGCAGAATTTAAATATATCAGAAATACATGAAAAGAGTGAAGGGAAGAACACTGCAAGAAGAAGAATCTGTATGTGTAAAGACACAGGCAGGAAAAAGACTCCTCATGTTCGAGGAACTGAAAGGCATTTGGTGTGGTAATAAAGGGCATTAGATGAGGTTAGAAAGGCCAATGATCTGGCTTCCATTGTCATTTGGTAGATAAAGACAGGTCATCTACCTCACTAACCTCATCAAATGCCCTTACCCTGTGGTTAAACTACAATTTTTTTAAAAAGTCAAATTATATTTGTGTTTAAACAGGGCATTGACAGAGGCTGATTTCAGCTTTAAGAGTTCCTTAGCTGTTTTATATATTAATAAAATAGATTAGAAATGACAAGTACTGACATGGAGCAATCATTGGAAATCTTTGGCAAGCAAATGTTAGGCAAGGAAAGTCGATGGTTTGGTTAGGGTGGTGACACTGAGGATAGAGACAAGTGAGGGGCTTCATAGGGATTTTTGTAATTAAAAAAGCATTACAAAGCTCAGCTAGGATAAGAGTGTTGAGAGAAAGGTAGTACCTTTGTATCAAGTAAAAATGTATTACTTGATGAACCAGGTGAGTAGTATTGCCATTTGATTAAATGGAAATACCAAAGTGGATTAGGATGGACTCAGTGAAATCATTAGTTCATATTTAGCCAAAGTGTGAGACGTGTGGAACATCCAAGCAGAAATGCCAATTAAGAGTTGCCAATGTGAGTCCTTAGCTCACAGGTGAGGTCTAGGCTGTACATAGGCATTTGAGAAATTCATCACATTTCCTGAGGATTAATGAAAACGTTGGAAAAAGTGTGTAGAAAGAGAAGGAAAGATAATATGGGTCAGAGTTGTCCAACATTCCTAGTAGAAGAGGAGAAGCTACTAAGGAAAACTCAGAAGTGGCTGGTGAAGTGGGAAAAAAATCTAAGAGAGTGTCTCTGAAGCCATATATGCACAGAAGAATGGGATCAGTAGTGTTGAATTTTGCCCAGAGGTAGAGTAAAATGATGGTGCTGTTAATTTCCAATTCTGTCATTGTGTTACACTAGTCCTTTTTCCATCAGTACTTATTTATTCTAACCTCTGTACAAAATCCTAATAGTGTCTAGATCGCTCAGAGAAATCTTCCTGAAGCAGAGGGTATCTGAGTGAAACGTGATTATCAAGTACAACCATTTAATCTGTGAAGTGTTCCTAAAATTTAAAGGTAATCTATTCTCAAATGCTTATATGAAGGTATTTCCTATATTGTTTATATTTTTTAAATAAGAACTAATTAAACTAGGGCCGTGTTAAAAATAGTTATGTCTTAAGATAATGTTTCTGCCATGTCACTTTTGTCAAGCTACATAGATCTTCTAATATTTATTGAAATTTGGCATATTTATTATTCCTGAACTAAATATATGGCCTTTTTTGACTAACTGATGTTTCTTTCATGCTTTACAGTCATTAGGAATAATTATTTCTAAGGCTCAGTTAGGACAAGGGTCCTCGCTTGTCCCTGATAGGATCTCTCAGTATCATTACATGCTAGGTAGAGCATTTGAAAATCAAGTTAAAGCAACACTCTGATTTTAAAAAAATCAATTGAACTTTATGAATCTCTCACTATATTGTTGATTAGCCTAGTACTAATCTGCATGCAGGCTTTAGGGTACTACTTATTTGGATATTATATTTCCTATAAATTCCAATATCCATAAATGATTTGAGATTGTCATAATACCTTAATTTGTTTTCTTCATTTCTTCTAAAACAATGGGATACATGTGCAGAACGTGCAGGTTTGTTACATAGGTATGTGTGTGCCATGTTGGTTGCTATTAATCTATTCTCTAAGTTCTCTCTCCTCATCCCACAACACCCAACAAAGTTCGTGTGTTAGTTTGCTGAGGATGATGGCTTCCAGCTTCATCCGTGTGTGTGTGTGTGTGTGTGTGTGTGTGTGTGTGTGTATCTCAAAATTTTAGATAGCATTCTTTATATGACAAAACCAGAAATAGAGAATAGAGGAGAGAGAGATAGCAGGAAGGAAGTAGATATGACTATAAAAGTAGCAATCATCACCAAAAGAACAGCAATGTTATTAACAGTAAGGGTTGGTATAGGAATGGCAGATTATCTCTTAGTCTGAAAAGATACTTTAAAAAGCTATGATAAATGCTGTTTTCTCTCACTATTATTATGTACTAAGTAGAGCATTTAAAAATCAAGTCAAAGCATAATTCTGATTTTTTTAAAAAGTGAACTTTTTGAGGCTCTCACTATACTGTTGGTCAGCCCAATACTAATCTGCATATAAGCATTAAACTACCACTGTTTTTCATATTATATTATCTATAAATTCCAATATCCAAAAGGCAATTTGCCTATGTCTAAAAACATTATGAGTATGTAAGTAGCAACATGATTTTGGTGACAGTCTCCTAGTTACTTTGATCCCTTTTTCACTTTCCCTCTCTCACTCTCCCTTTTTCTTCCTCTTCTTCTTCTCCTTCAGTAAGAAGGTTCTTGGATTGGGCAAAGGCCCCCTCCACAGATAGATGTCATGTAACTAAGCTCTGAACAATGGGGTGAAATTGGAATTGGTGTGTGCAACATTGAAAAATTATCTTAAGAGAAAGGATACAATCTTGCATTACCTTGTCCTCTTTCCTGCTGTCTGGAGTGCATCATGATTGGAGCTGGAAAACCCCATACTGCAGCATGAAATAGAAGCCATGTTTTGAATGATGGATCTTTAAGAGAAAGTAAGGTTAGGTCCATGATTATCTCAGAGTAGCCATTCCAGCCCTGAACTTCCTGCGTTCATGTGAGATAGAAATAAACATATATTTAATATTCTGCCATTACTTACAGATGAATCTAAAGCAAACCAAACAAGCACACTATGGTGTAAATGCTTCATGATGAGTTTAATCAAAGGTAGGAATGTTACATCTTTGTTGCACATTTCCAAAAATGACAAGCTAACCTATCCCAAGCCTCCTCTGCTTCTCCCAGAAGCTGCTTCCTTGAAATTCCCATAGCACTGCTTTAAAGGTACTTTCTGTGTTATGTCATGTATTATATTTATCTATGTATGTCTCCATCTTATTATACAAACTTGACCTCTTATTGTCTCCTTTTTGTGCCTTTTATGTCTAAATGATTTACTAGTTATAAAAACCGGAGAAACATATTAAGTGATATGTAGTAAGACATAGCTGACATTCTTCCTGCTATTCATATTGCCTTTCATTTACTTTCAAGATGGTAAGAAACCCTCAACAGTTTATATATTTTAAGGATAAATATAAAGTATAGCTATATTACGATAATGCTTTTATAAGCACAATGTGCACAAGAAAATGTTTAATAAGTGCACATCATTAACAGGAAGGCCAGAGACTAGCAGACATGTGAGGTATAAGCAGTCCTAGGAGAAGCAACCACACGGGCCCTTTGTCAAGGCTTACATAAGGCTATTTGTTACATAAAATAGTAGGATTTGAGGTCAAAGGAAAAAAATTGTCTACACAGCTATTTTGAAAGGAGAAGATATTTGGAGGAGTCCTTCCAGAATATAATTCTTACAAACTTTGTATATCTACTTAACAAAAAATTATTCCATTAGGATGGCTTTCGAGACCAATTTGTAAAGTCACTACTGTGTTCAAAAGTGGACAAGAAAGTGTTATGTGTAAATGGCAAAAAGGTTTTCTTCTTTTCAGGCAAGAATCAGTAACTGTAGGAGACTCTGTGACCCTGCTATTAGGTTGGTGCAAAAATGATTGCTTTTTTTGCCAATAAAATGGCAAAACCACCATTACTTTTGCACGCACGTAATAAAATAAATAGGGATGCTGGCAGAAAGGGTTTTGTGAGTGATAGCACTGTGGCCCTGGGGGGAAGGAGTTAATTTGACCTGTTGCTTGCATCCCTAGTTCTGAATAATCCTTAAGTTATACTGCATATATCCCCTGGGAAGCTAACTATAAAAGCTAGGAAACAATTTTCAGGTGTGGGTGACAAGGCTCAGTGAGGTGCTGTGAGCAACGTCCTTGGCACGAGGGGCTCGGTGTAGGTGAAGATTCTGAAGTGGCCTCAGAAATGTACAGCACAGCCAGCAGCTGTATGCCCAAGAGTCACCTGGGGCCTTAAGAGAAGTAGAAGTTAGTAAGAAAAGTAGAAAAAAATTGGGGGAGAGGGTGGCTAAAGCAGATAATTTTTATGTAGTTGTAGAGAAAAGAAAATGGTAGCAGCAGAAGAAGGAAATGTTAGAAAACAAGAAAAGACAGCTGGTGTGCTCTGAAGGAAAACATTCTACTTAGGAGTTTCGGATAAAAATGAGGAAAAGTGAGGATACTGCAAGGAAAATGAGAATTGTTTGAAACAACCAGCAAACAACCAGGACCATTGTACAGGAGATTCAAGAAGTCCTAAAATAGATAAATATAAGTATAAGCAAAAGTTGAGACCATAAAAATCCAGATGAATATTTAAAGAATAAAAGAGAAAGCTTAAAGAAAAAAAGTGTGATGATAAAAAGAGCTAACCTCTGTATAGTACTTATTCTGTGCCATGCACTGTTTTGAGTAATTTACAGATATTAATATGTTTATTTCTACAATAATGCTAAAAAGCAGGTACTTTCCTGATTTTATACACAGAAAAAGTGAGAAACAGCAAAGTGCACCTAAGAGCTGGGTTTCCACACCAGGCACTCTGGCTCAGAGTTCACATTCTTACCTATTAAGAATATTGATACTAACCTTAACGAAATAACACTTCACAACCATTTGGATGGTTCTTAATAATAATAAAAAACAGAAAATAAAAAGTTGCTATGCTTTGAATGTTTGTCTCCTTCCAACATTTATATGTTGAAATTCTTACCCCAAAGGTGATGGTATTTAGAAGAGGGGTCCTTGGAAGGTAATTAGGTCATGAGGGCAGAACCTCATGAATGGCATTAGTTCCCCAAAGAAGGAGTTCCCAGAGGAATCCCTTGTCCCTTCTGCCATGTGAGATTATAGTGAAAAGATGGCTGTCTGGGAAATGGGCCTTCTCCAGGTACCACATCTGCTGACCCCTTTGGTGTTAGACTTCCTAGCCTCTAGAACAGTAAGAAATACATTTTGCTCTTTAAAAGAGCCACCCAGTCTATGGTATTTTGTTACAGTTGCTTGAATGGACTGAGACACAAGTTGAGACTCTTGTATATTGCTGGTATGAATGTAAAATGTTACAGGCCTATGAAAAGCATATGATGCTTCCTCAAAATATTAAATGTAGAATTACTGTGTGATTGAAAAATTCTACTTCTGAGTCTGTAGCCAAAATAACTGAAATATTACATTTTCAGATATCTGTACACCTATTTTCTTTTTTTTTTTTGAGACGGAGTTTCGCGCTTGTTACCCAGGCTGGAGTGCAGTGGCGCGATCTCGGCTCACCACAACCTCTGCCTCCTGGGTTCAGGCAATCCTCCTGCCTCAGCCCCCTGAGTAGCTGGGATTACAGGCACGCGCCACCATGCTCAGCTGATTTTCTGTATTTTTAGTAGACACGGGGTTGCACCATGTTGACCAGGATGGTCTCGATCTCTTGACCTCGTGATCCACCTGCCTCCGCCTCTCAAAGTGCTGGGATTACAGACATGAGCCACCACGCCCGGGCCCTGTGCACCTATTTTAATAAAATTACTCATAATAGCGAAAAGGTTGAAGCAATAGAAGCCCCCATAGACTGAAAAATAGATAATAGAACGTAATGTAAACACTCAGGCGCACACTACATAATAGTCATGGCATAGTATTTAGTCTTAAAAATGAAAGAAATTACGGCGTATGCTACAATGTGGATAAACCCTGAACATATTAGCTATGAGAGATAAGCCAGTCAAAAAAAGACAAATATTGTATGATCCCACTTGTTTGGTGCACTAGAGTAGTCAAATTCAGAGAGAATGAAAGTGGAATGGTGGTTGTTAGGGACTGAAGAGAGAGGGGAATATGGAGTTAGTGTTTAATGGGTACAGAGTTTCAGCTGAGGAAGATGAAAAATGTCTGCATTTGGATAGTGATGATAGTTTTATTATACAATAATGCAATTGTACTTAATGGCACAGAATTATGTACTTAAAAATGGCTAGAATAGCAAATTTTGTGTTGTATGTATTTAATCACAATCTTTTTTTAAAATAAATAAATAAAAGAATACTGTGCTGGGCGCAGTGGCTTGTGCCTGTAATCCCAGCACTTTTGGAGGCCGAGGCAGGTGGATCGCCTGAGGTTACGAGTTTGAGACCAGCTTGGCCAACACAGTGAAACTAAAAATACAAAAAAATAGCTGGGTGTGGTGGTCGGTACCTTTAATCCCAGCTACTCGGGAGGCTGAGGCAGGAGAATCACTTGAACCCAGGAGGAAGCGGTGCAGTGAGCAGAGATCATGGCATCGCACTCCAGCTTGGGCAACAAGACTGAAACTCCATCTAAAAAAAAAAAAAAAATACAGTCCTTCTCTCAATTGAATTGAGTGCTATGAGAATTTAAAGGTTAAAAGATGCAAATAGTGAATGAGAAAAATAGTCAAAAACAGAAGGAATGAGAATGTAGGTTATCTATATTTATGGAGACAGCATATATGTTTTCAATTTCATTTTTTTTCTGTTACAAAGTAATGAAGAATAGTAAATATTAAACAAATGATTTTTATAGTAAATCTTGCAGAAATGGGTAGAATACATTTTTGTTAAAACTTATAAATGAAAGTGCATGCTGCGGTTTGAATGTGTTACCTCAAACTTCATGTGTTGGAAACTTAATTTCCAATGCAACAGTGTTGAGACATACAAGCTTTTAAGACACGATTAGGTCATGAGGGCTCTGCCCTCATGAATGGATTAATGTCATTATTGCAGGAGTGGGTTAGTTATGGAGGGAGTGCACTCCTGATAAAGGATGAGTTCAGGTCCCTTCCCTTCTCTCTGCATGCTCTCTTGACCTTCTACCTTCTACCCTGAAATGATGCAGCAAGAAGGCCCTCACCAGGTATATGCCCCTTAACCTTGGACTTCCCAGACTCTAGTTCTGTAAGAAATGTCTTTTTCCTTTATAAATTGCCCAGTTGCTGATATTCAGTCCACAAAATGGACTAAGATAATGCAATTACTATAAGCTTCTCTAAGAGAAATACCCTGAAATAGATGTTATTTAAGAAAATATTGCCTGTAATCTCAGCACTTTGGGAGACCAAGGCAGGTGGATCACAAGGTCAAGAGATCGAGATCATCCTAGTCAACATGGTGCAACCCTGTCTCTACTAAACATACAAAAAAAAAAATTAGCTGGGCTTGGTGGCGTGTGCTTGTAATCCCAGCTACTCAGGAGGCTGAGGCAGGACAATTGCCTGAACCCAGGAGGCAGAGGTTGCGGTGAGCCGAGATCGCACCATTGCACTCCAGCCTGGGTAACAAGAGCGAAACTCCATCTCAAAAAAAGAAAAAGAAAATACTGCAGGTATTTACTATCGTTCAGTCACCCTGTACTATCTCATTAGGTATTAATGAGCCCTCAATACTTACGATACCTTATTTTCAGTAATTCTTTAATCACCATATAAGACATTAACCAAATTTGAATTTCATTATTTTTTTGTCAACAGATTTAGGGTAGAATATGCCATAAAGTACCTGAAATCTATACTTATATACAGTTTTTTCCCCAAATTTGAATATACAACACATGTCAGAAAACCAGGATAAAATATCCTAATGCTTATTATACTTTTTTGTCCCCTTGTCCTTATAAGTAAAAATTTGGAACATCTCCAGTGACTTTTGGCATGTTGTGTTATATGTTACTTTTATTTTAGTTTATGAATGGGAGAAAACATAATTGGCTTAAATACAGAATTTATTTGATAAGATCTCAACTGTTTTGTATTCAACTTCAGAAACAAATTAATTTTCTGCTTTGAAGATATGTCTTTAAAAGTTTAGAAAAATGTTTACTATAGTCACCTCTTAATAGGAAGAAAATTTAAACAGTAAATTTTCTTAAATATTTTCATTTATTTTCTCATTTTTAATCTCAGGAAACATGGTCAAAAGAAAATATTACTGAAAACAAAAGTAACTTGTAAATTGAGATATTTTCCAAGTCTGAAACACCTACATTATCTAATATTAAAATTTTGGCACAATAATTTAAACATCTTCAAATTGGTTAACTCTTCTTTTTATTATGATATTTGATAGTATCTTAGCAAGTATACTTACTTTAGAGTATTGAATATTTTGCTTCATAAAAAGATTGTTTTACAGGAATATCCAGAAAGCTATAAAAGGCACTTAAAATAGACACAGTAGATAGGCAATGCAAGCTCAATTTAAAGCTTTCACTCTCTTACTCTACAATGTAATACACTTAAATCACTTCCTATGTGGAAATTCGCATTTGACAGTCAGTGAGCTATAAACTTTTCCCATATATCACAATTATTGCAACACCTGGACTAAATTTCTTTGTGATTGACGCGCTATGATAGTACTGTAAAGTATTAGTTTTCAGAATATCTGATTCCTTATTTTAAAAAAATGAGATTTCTGCTGGAATTCTACTGGACTGTATTTCAGAAACTTTTCTAACTTTGATTTAATATCAACTGACTCATTTAAATACTACTCATAGAAAGACCCATCTATGCATCTGCATTTATAAACAGATTTTTTTTCTGATTGTCCGCTTTTATCTAGAGTACTGAATATATATCTAAAAACATATATGGATTTATATTTGCTTTATACAATTGTAATAGAAGAAATTTCTGGGCATTTTCATTTTTGCCCTAAAGTAGTTTAAAACAAGTATAATGACACAGAAAGAAAATGTAAATCTTAAAAATAATGCAATTTATATATTCTTGTTAATTAAATTATATAATAATCATAATATGTATCAAGTACTTTTCTGAAAATGTCACATATTTTAATTTTATTAATTCATAATAATCCTATGAAAGAGTTATTACTATTATCTTCATTCTGGGGATAAAGACACTTATATAACTTGCTCACACCGGTTAAGGAACAAAGCTAGGATTTGAATCTAGAAGTCTAGCCCCAGAGTTGGTGGTGTTACCTGTAAATTGGGGCACATTTTAAATGGTGTCATCTAACTCAGAATATTTCAACCTTAGCCACCAAAATTGTTCCCCTTTAAGGGCACACCAAAGCAAAGAGCCTCCCTTTCTGGTTTCACAAAGTCGTACACAGTCAGGTCAGTGGCAGAAGTGGGGCAGCTTTCCCAGATACCAGAGTATCTGAAAAATAAATGATGCTTGAGGAGTAACATTGTGCTGGATCTTTCCTTTTGGGTATTTAATAGGGATATGAGTATCTGCCTTTGATGCAGTAGTAGAAAGGACTCCTTCACTGTGGCTACACATACTTCTAACTGAGGAAGTCCTTTTAAAGGGACACTACATAGCTTCAATACCAAAATATATTTCATGGAATAGCAGTTGCATAAGATTTTTTTTAGTATGTATGGATCCCTTAAATATGTCAAGAGCTAAATAAATTAACTGTGTTCCTTAAGAAGAGGATTCAGATGGAAACTGTTATAGTTCTGAATCTTATTTCATAAACTCACTGTAAAAGAAGAATTATATTAAAATTATTTTAAATATCAACCCAATTCAATTCAGAGCTACACGTCATGCTAGTTTAGCAGGAAATTCAACATTAGCCATTATCAGTGTTTCACTACTGCTTGCTTATAAACAACTCAGGTTGCATAAGAACACCAGAAGCTGAGATGGGTGCTAGGATACGTGTGAGGAGTATTGCTCATAGACAGTCCATCGTGGCAACTGCTGTTGTCTTCACTGTCTCAGTTTACAAGGCCCCCAGCAGCAGGCTGCCCCATGGCTTTTGTGCCAACCTTAGGCCACATGAGTTTTCATTTTTCTGATGTTTAAAGCCCTGGAACCTAGGCTACCCACATGCAGCCTCTACCCTCTGGATTTTGTCATCTGTCAAGGGTAAAGTCAGCGAGTGAGATGTGTATTCCTATTAAAAGCAAGACCAGTTGATTTCAGGTCTGATTCTCGGTCTAGAAAATGTCTCATTTATATCTGTTCCAAACTCTTTCTTTTCCCTTTAGGACAGTTACCATCCTTATTTCAATGACCCTATGCTTTCATAAAGAGAGAAATACACAGAGAGAAAGTGATCATACGAAGCATCTTCTGCTTTGAGCCAAAAAACTAAGAAAAGAAATGAGAAAAGATTTGGCTACTTGCCTGAGTGATATGAAGAAGACACAGCAGTAAATTAAAAAATGAGATAAAAGCCACAACAAACTATTCTGTCACCAAAATAAAATACATTCCTTTTATAGTACTTTTAGAATTTAACCTATGTCTGTGTATTATTAATCTAAGCAAGGTATATAATGCATAGTGTTTCCCAAATATCTTTGTCCATTAAACACTTTTTTTTGTTCTCTGAAGAGTGTCTTTCAAGAACTATTTTGAAAGATGCTTCTCTTAGGAAACATTCTTAGTGTCAAAATTTCTAAGCTTCTGAACATTTGGGTTTCCTAAACTTCATAGTTTTCCCACCTGCTTCCTTTCGCAGGAAGAATAAAGGAGGATGGATCGTTATGTGATGCCTTGAAAGGCTTATTTCTACATTTTTTATATTTAAAAAGGAGATGGAAACCAGGCACAGTGGCTCATGTGAGAGGTCACAGTGTGAGGATTCCTTGAACCCTGAAGGCAGATGCTGCAGTCAGCCGTGATGGTGCCACTGCACTCCAGCCTGAGTGACGGAGTGAGACCCTGTTTCAAAAAAAAAAGAGATGGAAATGTGATAAAAAGGGTCAGTGTGTACTGTTTGTAAAATTTTTCTGATTAATATATAAGGCACTTTTCTCTAAATCCTGCTGTTTAAGTTGAGGGCTCTGTGTCTTTCCTAATGAACAAAGCAACAGGTGAGAGATGTGCTCTTTAGTAACTCAGCCTTGCTTTATCTAAGGGATGATAAAATTGAGTTCAGGCAACCTTTCTTCTTCTGAATCACTGGATTTACTGAGAGTTAAACAAAAAGAGAATGAGAAAAGCTCCTTTTAACTATACTCTAAGGAAAATAACACTCAGAAACAAAGAGCACAGACAAAACTTGTTGTTATAGAGCAAAAGGAAGTCATTTGTGAATTATTAGGATTAAGGTTCAGTGATGTATTGAAATATTGGATAATTTGTTGTTTAAAACTCTTAGTCTCCTGTGTTTTACAACTAGAATTCAGAAGTGCATTCTTTTTCTTTATAATGGCAATACTGTTTTGAATAAATAATTATATTAAATGCTTATCACATGACTTGGGCCAAAAGAAAGAGAGGGATGGGTGGGGAGGAACAAAGGAATAAAGGAAAAATATGACTTGCTTACTGACCTTTTGGTCAGAGACTTAATAGCTGTCTATTGGTTATAAAGGCCCTCTTTCTAAGTGTCCAGGCACTTAGGACACAATACTGGTTTAAAAAGATACAGGTTCTGTTTTCATGGATCTCGCAACTTCATTTTAGGCAAGTACAGTTTCTAAAACAGAATAAATGCTTCTGGAACAGACAAGCTTAAAGCAGTGTAGGAAACAGAAAACATAGGGTAGGTAAAAAAAAAAATAGGTGATGGGGTGCAGGGAGGGTCTTACTTTAGATTGGGGACAAGGTAAACCAAGATTTAGTCAAAAAAGGGAAAGCCAAGAGCAAAGAGAACATTCCAGACTAATTGATTAGGCTGCAGGGAGAAAGCCAAAAAAGTACTTGTATGTCACAAAACATATAGCGCACACTTATTTTCACTTCTATTCGATTTGTTTTGGCAAAATGTTAAATAGAAGTAAGAGCTACAGGTCTTAGAGATTTTGTGCTTTTATTTTCCATGAAACTTGTGCCATTCATCTTTATTTTCTCCTCATCAGCAAATGTTAAATTTTTCTTTTTTCCTCAAATGTGAAGGACAAGTTAAAATAAAAACCATAGATTATGAATGTGTTTTTTACAAAGGAAAATTAGATATTTGCTTTTGCCCAGTATGTTATCACTGTGTTATTCCTTATTTTCATTCATATGCAAACTCACAAAAGGGCATTTGCAAAGAGTGGCTTGTGAATAAGGCAAACAGCAGTTCTGTTAAATCCCAATCCTATCAAGAGATCTTCTTATACTCTTAGGCTCCTGCACATTTCTGATAGCTCCCACTCCTGTGCCCACCACCACCATCTGAACTTCCCAGATATGGCTCTTCTGGTTGTGACTATCAATCAGCACATTTCTGTAATGTAAAGACATTCAGGCTTTCTAATGCTTGAACAAGCAGCTGTTTCAAGACCCTTGTATTACACATTGTTGCGATATTAGCAAGTTTAAGGGATTTGACTTTCCTCTGGTGCCAGCATCTAGAGTTGTCTCTAGTAATTAGGAATTATCGTGCCCTTCCTGTTAGAAAGGAGAACAGCTCCTTTCTACAGGAATAATTTTTCCTGTCTCTGCTTAAAAAAAATTACTGTCAGCACAAAATAATCATTATGCCAGGGTGGAATATTCTGGGGTCGTATACACTGAATACCTTCAGGATTTTATTTTCCCAGGTTAGACTGTGGAATGGAATGCTAATTTCTCAGATCAACAATCCTCATCTCATATTTGTTGACTCTGAAAACAAGCACACAGACCTTGTCGTGTATCCTTGTTTCTTTCTCTCATCACATACCACAATCTTTGTGTCTTGTTAAAAAATGTGTTTGCCTGTTTGTTTTCTGTTTCCCTCATTAGAATATACACTTGATGGATCAGGAGCCTCATCTGCCTTGTTTAACTCTGAATCCCCAGAGTCCATAATAGAGTGTATTCAAATTTTGATAAATTAATTTATAAGAAATTAATTTCTTAATAATTAGTCAATTGCTCTATAAATTAATAAAGTATATTTACATATCCTACCTTAACCGAGGGCTTGGTGTACTATATATAATTTACTAAATGTTTGAGTAAAAGTTTCAGAATGACTGATGGAAATTACTATCATAAAACAACCAAATACAAGTAAAACCAAATAAATATACAAAACTTAAAAATATTTAATTTTAATATGAGTTTAATATTATTTTTAAAATATTTAAAGTTTTAAAATTTTCAAATATTTAAGTCAGGTTTTTATTTATTTTTAAATGTCTGGATAAATAACTCAAGTCTTTGTAGAATTTTTTTATGAGTCAGAACTCAGTTTTTGTCTTTGTCACTTCATCATTAGGGACTTATGTCCTCTTTCTGAGAATTCAATTAAGGTGGAAAAATTTGGGCAGTTAGCATTACTTTATGTATCAATTTATTTTATCATCTCAGTGGCATGTGTGTAGATTTGCTCCTTCTATTCTCCTAGAAAAGCAATATAAAGTTCTACTTGAGGGGAATTTCTCCCTTCTTCGAGTGTCTAACATCAGGTACGTCTTGGGCTCATCACCTTGTGGTAAGAGTTCTAACAGTCCCATGGGTGTTTAGAATATCATCCAGAGGATCTGAGATGCTTACTTCTAGCAATGTACTGGAGAGACATAATGGCTCTATCAATACCACTCATCAATAGTGTCATTGAATTTATTTGTCATATAATAGCCCAAGGCATTATTGTTATCAGAATAACAGGAAAACATATTTTTGACTGAGTTGAATTAACTGGAGAACTTTCCTCATTACTACTAGTAAATTCTGAAACTGGCTCTTATTTATGTTGGATCTTGATGCCTAAGTTGCAGTTGAACTAAGATTATCAAGTCATTAATTTCATATGGAAATAATATGGGCTGTGTTCATAATATTGACCAAAAGTACTAGGACTCACTCAATTAGGAGTTTCAACAAAATATTTTCTTAAATTTCCCCATATAGCCTCATAGAATACAACAAGGTGGGCACATCCTTCCTTAACAATTTCCTTATATTTAGGAAAATCTGAAAATCTGTTTTTCTTTCTATCTCTATTTCTGGAAATTCACTCCATCTACCAGTTGGCATATCATTTCCAAAATCCGCTGGCCACCTATTCTGTTTAAGCAATGCACAGATTTATTTCATCCTGATATATCCTATAAGAATATATGACTATGATGCCTTCTATTTTAAGATTTTATTTATTTATTTATTTTGCTATTTTAGAGATGCAGATTCTCTTCTTTGAATAGCTTGATCTTGATGGCTCTTAATGAAATAACTTTTTGTGAAGGACTGTTGGGTACATTTTCTGTTGGGCATCAAGGCTAATGGTAAAGTTTTTTGTTTTAATAAGACTGTTTGTTTGCGATTTTTGGGGGGGGGGAAAACAGAAAATGAGTTACATTTGTAAAAATTTTGGAATGCCATTTGTTATTTCTTCTCAAAATTTACCAAATATTTTTGGCTTATAGTTGTCAAGAGATGTTAAACATGTTGCCACAGATATTACTTATTTGATATTTTGAGATTTTACATTCAGATAATGTAAATTTTGAGTCTGAAAATAAAATAAATAACTTTAAAAACTGTAAGCCTGAAATAGAAATTAAGTGATCAAGAATTGTTGGTAATAAATATTTAAATAAGCTTATCAGCAATAAAAAGTTACATATATTTTTCTTTACTAATATTTTAGAAAAACTTTAAAACTCTTAATTAGAACATAAATATTTATATTATACACTTGTATAAATGTGGATTTAAAACATGTAATCAAAATATCATAATCTCTCTGAAATACTTCAATAAATGATTAATAATAACTCATTTAGACACACTTTATTTGTAGATAATAGACAAGATTGACATTGCTATCAAAATTTACCTTAAAAATAATAGCCATTGAAAAAAGCTCAGTTTAAGACATCAAAATGTTATCACATTTTATTCATTACATTTTTAGCTGTATTCTGCATTATTTAGTTTTCAGCACAGCAGAAGCATTTCAGTACTACCTACAAATACTCTTTATACCAATATAGTATATTATATTCTTGGAGCTCAAATTTTTATTTGTTGCTCTGATGAAATTTCATTATCATGCTGTGAGAGAGAATTTGGCTTGCATAAATTGAGAGAAAGCTTCAAAAGACATTGCTATAAACATGGATTTCCTCATAGAGCAAATTAAAACTTTTATTTTTTATACCAAAGTCATAATCATTGGAACTTCTTTTCTAACTAAGTGTTGTACAATGCGTTGAAATGCCAAAAGGGCAAAATCTCATATATACCTGTGATGTAAGACATTTACCATCTTGAGGGAATTATAAGTTAAGTCTTCCTTACTTTAGAGTTTAAGACAATTGTCATATTACTCATGATGTTTATAGCAAAACCTTCTTTCATTAGGGGTGGGTTTTATTGTTGCATTTAATATATTAGTTATCAAGCATTTTTGCTCATGCACCACCTAAAAGAGTTTTCAAAAATATGATATAACTCCTCATAGTTTTTCATGTTGACACTTAAATTTTATATTTAAGTCATTGTCAGGATAAAATTTCTGGGAGGTTGTATATTATACCTATGCTTCAAATATATTTTCATCAAAATATTTGAGGTACAATTTACTGCATTTAATTTGTGGACGTTATCTGGTAATTTTTAGTCTTTGCTATACAGAGCAGCCAAATAGGATTATTTCATCTGAAAATGTGTGGCTTCATTATTAATTTTGAATTTATGTGTTAATATGTATTACTAGGGAAACAATCTCTTTTCCTGAATGCTAACTCTAAGATAAACTGTTTATGTATATAAATAGAATGCTATCCTAAGCTTGTGGCATGTAAGAAATGTGATACCTATACTTCCCATTTTTAAAGAAACGATTTGTTTCATTCTCACAAAACTCACCTTGGGGTAATGCATTCTTAAAACACACCTTTGTTTAGTTCCCTGGAGGTAGTTAGAAAGATCAGTCTGTCTGCATTATAGAACACAAATGACAGTAAAGATAATACCAGTGCTAGTGAAACAATAGGGTGGATGCTAAGCAATGCAGGTGAAAGATGTGATGGTTCTGACATGAACAAGACAGTGAAGATGGAAAGAAATAGACACACTTAAGAAATATATGCAAAGATGATAAACATAATGTATTGATTGCTTGGATGACTCTATTTTAGCTTCCAGCATCCTGACTTGGGAAACTGGAAGAGTAATGATGATATTTACCAAATCAGAAAACACAAGTGATGCCACTGGACTGGCCAGTAGGAAGAAGAAATCATGAGTGCAGTTTGGGAAATAGTTTTAAGGTCCTTTGTGGCATCCACATCCAGAGCTATGTGGCATCCACGTCCACAGCTAGGCAGATCATTAATTGTTTAAATCTGAGCCTCAAAGATATCTCAGAGGTAGGAGGTCAATATTTCTCCTTCAGTTAAACAATTTCGAAAATTAGCTATTCATAATTTTTACTTGATTAATTGTAAAGATAGTCACACTGGTCCTGATTACACACTTGTATGATTTCTCCTCTACCTACTAGTACACATATTGAACTCAATTTCTATTCAATGTCAAATTAAATTTATTCATGTATTCTTTCATTCTTCTATAATAAACTTTTTGGGTAAAATATACAAAAAGAAAATTACAGAACCCATGCACATATCACTCAACAAATTCCCTCAACCTCAATACATCTAAGTAAACAACTGCTACCCAGAGCAAGAAATAGAATACCACCATTACAAAAAGTGCTCTCATAGCCCCTCTGAATCTTTTCCAGCTCTGCCAAACAAAACAACAAAACAAAAAAACCCATATCCTAACTGCTAACATTATAAATGTACCTGTTTTCTTGTTGGTTTTTTTTTTAACTTCATATTGCAGAGAGCCATTTTGGCACCCCAGAGTTAGTACGAAGTTTATTTTAAACTAAATACTGTCAAAAATTTAACAAAGGCCAAAATAATCTTTCTTAGAGCTTTTCTTATCTGACTTAAAGGAGCAAGTATTGTGAAATCCGGCTACCTTAAATTTCCTCTCTGGGATGATTTCATGGCCATAAATAAGAGGGAAAGACCACTGACAGCTGCAGAAACAAAATGTTTTATTTCCAGTTTGTTCTAAAAATCTATTTATCTTTGCTAAAGAAACCCATTTATTATTTCCATAGAAACCTTCTCTCCTCCCCCCTTTCTCTACCATATTAGGTATATAAACCTCTAAGTTTAGCAGCTTAGTCAGCTAGCTATTTCTTTGGTAGCTCCAAATGCATACAAATAAACACTTAAAAAAATGAATCTATTTTTTATCAGTTTAATTTGCAGGTTCCAATCATTGAACATTAGAGGGAAGAAGGCATTTTTTTAATCCTAGCAATATAGATGGAATTATATATTTTTTATATGTCTGAAATTTTCGCTTAAAATCATGTTTCTGTGATTAATTTATTTTTATTGCTGATTTAAAAATCATAGCAATTTATCCATTTTGCTATAGAAAGAATTTTAGGTTGTTTCACTTATTCGTTAGTTCATCCATGTGCATGACTGTATTTATTAAGTACCAATTTTTCACCACTCTACTAAGATAAAAAATACAGATAAGACACAGTCTATTCTCTCAAGAGAATAAGACTCCAACCGTAGGAATAAAAGATAAATAAGTGTAACCAATGCAAACAATATAAGATTGTTATGAACAAGATAAAATATACTAGGGCAAAGAAGAATTTTGCTTAACAAATGTGATCAAAAACATCCGAGGAGCAAGAGATCTTTGGTCTAGAAGTCTGAGCAGGCAGAGGATAGAGGATATAGCATTTGTAAATAAATTTAAGAGTTAAAAAATAAGGCAGAATTAGGAACAGTAATTCCAAATGCACTGTTTTATTGTTGCCCAGGCTGGCGTGCAATGGTGTGATATCCGCTCACTGCAACCTCCGCCTCCCGGGTTCAAGCAATTCTCCTGCCTCAGCACCCTCAAGTAGCTAGGACTACAGGCATGCACCACCACACCTGGATAATTTTTGTATTTTTAGTAGAGGAATGGTTTCACTAAGTTGGCCAGGCTGGTCTAGAACTCCTGATCTCAAGTGATTAGCCCACCTCGGCTTCCTATGGTGCTGGGATTACAGACTTAAGCCATCAAATATGACTTGTTGTTTTGCATAGAGAAACGGTTTTGCTGTGTTGCCCAGACTGGCCTTGAACTTCAAAATCCTGGGCTTTAGCAATCCTCCCACCTCAGTTTTCTGAAAGGCATATTATTTTTTTAAACATTATTATATGGATAAATGATGATGCTGCAAATAAAATTTGGAACCAAATAAAAAAGTTCAATGTATTTTTATTCAGATTTTTAAAGGATGGATTTAAAAAATGTTTATACTAATGAATATCACTATAGAAAATACAAGTAATGAAGACAAGGGAAAAACATAAGAAGCCAATGCAGAAGTCCTAGAAAAAGATGAAGATGAAATAGATAAGAGGTGATAAGATATGGAATAAATGGGAGTTGGATTTTGTTTGATGGAGGACTCAAGTAGTTTTTCAATTTTTTAGCAAATAATGTTAATCTCAATATCTAGGCTAAGGAGGACATTTTGCACAAACCATATTAAATTTATTTGTGCATTTGTTGAGTTTGTATTGATAGAATTATCTAGTAAGTGTTGCCCACAGAGTTCTGGAATTTAAATTACCAGTGTTAGTGAATTTTTTGGTAGGAATACAATCATACAAAAATTGAGGAAAAAAACGGTGTGGAAAAAAATTAAGAGTTGTACCTGGGGACTATGAGAACTTAAAGCAAAGAAGGAGGAAGTTGAACTATAGGCATTTCTTTAATTGCATACTTTTTTTTTTTTTAGATGAGTCTCATTCAGTCACCCAGGTTGGAGTGTAGTAGTGTGACAGCTTACTGCAAACTCCGCCTCCTGGGTTCAAGCTATTTCCGCCTAAGTTTCCTGAGTAGCTGGGATTACAGGTGCACACCACCACTTCCCACTAATTTTTTTGTTGTTGTCGTATTTTCAGTAGAGACGGGGTTTCACCTTGTTGGTCAGCCTGATCTCAAACTCCTGACCTCGTGATCCACCCACCTCGGCCTCCCAAAGTGCTGGGACTATAGGCATGAGTCACTGTGCCCGGCCAATTGCATACATTTTTATAGTCTGTTTTGATTATATTTCATCATTATCTATTGCAGATTATTTCATTTTGTATATATAACAAGAACCAAGAATAATTATCTTTACAGTTTACTTAGCAATACACTACATAGGGCAGCTATGCAACTTATAAATATTTATTCTTATAATAACTAATCAGTCTATGTTTTTCTTTCTCTTTCTGACATTAGATGAACATGTGTGAGTCCACTGTTCTAATCGGGTTCTGGAAAATGCTGGTTTTCAGTTTCTGGAAAATTCTCACAAGAATTCTGTTTTGTTTTGTACCTTCATTTGTTTCCATTCATCATTCCTACTGTAGACATTGTCTATGATTTTTTTTACATGGGGGTTTTTGCAAAGTGCATATGATTGCTTTTAGTTTAGAAAATTGTTTTTTTTATCCACTCAAAGCTGTTTTTCATATCTAGCTGTGTTGTCACTTGGATATCTAGTTTATTACTTCTAACTGCAAAGTAGTACAATGAGATACCAATCTACCATATATTTTCCATCTATTTTCTCAATTATGGACACTTTTCAACTTATTACTACAATAGTGAAGTCAAAGGCTATTTAAATTATTGGAGAATAGAGATACCTAGCATTAGAACTGCCAAGTCACAGACCCAAACTTACTATGAGCTAAACTTAATATGGCAAAGACCTAAATTTATATGGCTAAATATTGTTACATTGCTCCCTAGAATATT
This sequence comes from Callithrix jacchus, assembly GCF_049354715.1. Lineage (NCBI taxonomy): Eukaryota > Metazoa > Chordata > Mammalia > Primates > Cebidae > Callithrix > Callithrix jacchus. The sequence continues at coordinate 100,704,008 of NC_133504.1, read as the reverse complement.
GATATGGTTAGAATCTGTGTCCCCACCCAAACCTCATGTTGAATTGTAATTCTCAATGTTGGAGGTGGGGCCTGGTAAGAGATGATTAGGTCATGGTGGCAGATTTCCCTCTTTCGTACTGTTCTCCTGATAAAAGTTCTGACAAAATCTGGTTGCTTTAAAGTGTGTGGTATCTCCCCATTCTCTCTCCTCCTGCTCCAGCTATGGGAATTGTGGCTCCTTTGTCTTCTTCCTTATTGTAAGTTCCCTGTGGCTTCCCAGAAACCAATACCAGTAAGCTTCCTGTACAGCCTGAGAACGATGAGCCAATTAAACCTCTTTTCTTTATACATTACCCAGTGTCAGGTATTTCTTTAAAGCAGCATGAGAAGGAACTAATACAAATATCTTAAGCAGTATATGTCTCTTCCAGAATTCTTTAAAAAGTGGTGAAGCCTGGGGAACTTCTTAAAGGAAAAGATAAATGTAAACACAAAATAAAATATAAAAATAAATACGTGTTTAAAGCAAAAAAGAAATCACAACAATTTTCATTTAACAATAGTTGATGAATATAAGAATATCATGCCATCCAGGAAAAAATATTATTAAAATACCTAACATATTCATAAAATACTTTTTTTCTAGTTTTAAAAAAATGTTACCTTTAAATTTCTTGTTTATATGGCATTAATTTTGAAATATCATCTGTAGATAATAGAAAGAGCATTAAATCGTCCTTTACTATAGTTGAGTGAAATTATTTTTTATTATCATTGATAGTTGAGGTGTATAAAGCACAGGTGTCTGGATTTTTTTAAATACTGGTACATATGTTTTCTTGAAATTTTGACAAATTATATTTCATGTAATTCTTATACAAAATTTATGAATGATATGTTTTTGACAGTAAACACTGCATTATGGATTACATTTTGCAAGAGAACATTGTCTTTTGATGAAGTGTCAATAAGAATAAAATTCTTCCTTTATTATTTTACATGTTCAATGATTGAGTTAATATTGCATAGAACTGCTTCTGGCTCATTCTTTTAAATATTATTTCTTCTTCATATCCTCATACTTTTAGTGCTTGATGTTTTAGGACATGTTTACCTTGTGATAAGACCTTTGAACTGTCACCTTCACATTATGATACTAGGTAGGAAGTAGGAGATTTCTGGAGCCATTTCTACATTTGAATGAACAGCACTAAATTATATATTAAGTTACATTTTTTAGCTATATGGTCTTTGACCACTTATCCATATGACAATAATTTATAATATAATTTTCTATAAAAAATATGGTATTATAAATATAAAATATATTCAATGAAATCCAAAATAAATGTATATTCTTTAACTTAACTTCTACATGTTCAGAATCCAAAAATATATGCAGCTTCTCTAATAGTGCTTGACATAGGGTAAGTGTAATAGCAAATGTGTTACCTACAGACTGTTTGCAAGTTTTAAATTTGGGAATGCAGTGATGAAAATAAACTGTGTCCAATATAATGAGATCTGAAGAAAATTATGAGAGGAATATTAAGAGCTTATTTACCAGCCATCCTAAGAAATATTGAACATCTGATATTGCTAAGAATTTCATTATAAATTGTACAAAATGTTCAAAAATGAAGGTACAGTTATTTGCTGTTTTGCAATTAATTATGTATAATATAAATGTATAAATATAATAAGACATGTGTAGCACATGTCTTAAAGCAAAAAAATGTTCTTCCTGAAGCTACCAATGAAGATGAAATATCACTACATCCTAATGAATTAGGATATTTTCCATTTGAAATAGAAGCTATAATTGTAAAAATATACAAATATACCTGTATATATTTCAAATGTTATATTATGTTATTATTTTATCACTGATTTTCACTCTCAAATGCATCTTGACTTTGATGAGAGAAGTGATATGAACATTTTAGCCAAAGATAATAAGCAACAAACAAACTAAAAAAAGAACAAGTGAAAATTGTACTCTTCATGATGTTCTACTAGAAATTCACATTCTATTATCTAATGGTATTTACTTTTAGTTACTCTCAATTTGCTTCAGATTTCAATGGTTGACTTTATAGTGAAGGATGCCATTTCCTCTTCCTGTAATCTCTAACACATCCAACTACCCCACATGCTGAAACAGCAAATTTTAATGGGAAACATTAAATACTTGGCCCTTGGCTCAAAGTGGGGATGTCTCCTTGTGTTAGTTAGTCCTGTGAACGTATCAGCCCCCAGAATGAATGATGGCTGTATATGATACATCTTACACAGTGATTTCCTGAGTTAACTGTTATTTTAAAGATTGTAAAACCAGTACTGTAGTTATGAAGATAAACTCTGGTCAATACACCAAAGACTTGAAGAAAACTAGGATAGAACTATTAAAAATTGGGCCTCAGTCAAAATGTAACAAATATTTCATTTGCATTACTGTTTATGCATACATGGAATGATTCAAACTAAAAGTTGTAAGGAAAGCAATATCAAATAGAATACAAACAAGTGTTACTTTCCAGATAGAACTAACCTACAAAAACTACTTTTAGGACATTTGCTAAGTTAAAGTAATTTAAAAACTTGTTTAGGTCATTGCTTTCTTAGTTGTGGTTGATATCCAAAGTCACATAATAGTTTTTTATTTGTAGATTGAAGTAAGGAACATAGATAATAGAGAAAGAATAAAGATAACACAAATAACACAGGTTATGAAACAAGAAGTGTGCAACTGACAATCAGCTAAAATCTTTGGCATGGTGTTGAAAACCTCCTCTGAAATTCAGATGGACTTCAATGACTGCTACCTTATGTATAAGGATGGTTTTGTGCTTAGAGCTCCTGGTCTCACTGTGAGACCCTCAGCACAGTGCCACCCACTGAGTATTTCATTGACTTAGCAATGAACAGTCCCAACATCTCTGAATTGAGGACGCTCCTGCAGAGCAGTCCAAACAGGGAATCAGACATAAAAACAAGTAGAATTGAAATCAGGATTCTGGGCAGGATAATTTGGGGCTCAACCTCAAATAATGAGAATATCAGCTTGACACCTTTAGATATATTAAAAACAAAATACCTCTTTAAAATATAGTCACGGTTTGAAGAATTAGAATTTAATGCAGATAAATTCTAAGCCCTTAGGTTTTCTTGGTATAGATGGAAATTTCTCTTAGTAGGTAATTTAGCAGAATATCTAAGAATGCTGTATTTTATTATGAAATGATTGTAGCTGTTCCCCTTTAGTGATTAAACAGTGAATTGTGACCCTGAGTGATAGTAAATTTAGAATTTGTCAACAGCTTTTAATCTTTTATAGGTTACCTAAAAGAAGCAGTGTGTGTGTGTGTGTGTGTGTGTGTGTGCGTGTGTGTGTGTGTGAAAAGCAAATGATAAATTAGAGACTGATCAAAATAGATTTTAAATAGCTTTCACAATGTGAAAAAGACAGAGATTCTGAAAGAAGAATTTAATTAAGGTTCTTTTAAGAGACACATAAGACTGTGAATAGGTAACTAGCAAATTATGCATGAGGCTTCATTTTCCTTTCCTGGCATGGTGTGCTGTGTGTGGTCACCTAAAGATACTCCTCTAGTGTACCAACAGGTAAACAGGAGGAAAGGAGGCAACTTTCGAAGTGCACCCATCTGAACTCTGTACAGAAGGAGCTTTTCATGTGTTTGTATGTAGTCAGGTCTCAACTGTACTCCTAAGTGTAGTTCAAGTCCCACCTTTCCAATAACGCTCCTGCAGAGCAGTCCAAACAGGGAATCAGACATAAAAACAAGTAGAATTGAAATCAGGATTCTGGGCAGGATAATTTGGGGCTCAACCTCAAATATTTTAGGCCCTATACTTGAAATCAATGCTTAGAGCTCATTTAGTTCAGCCAAGTAAAGTATGGTTTTTAGATGAGCTGTCAGGATTACTAATTTGCACATCCAGGATAGGTTTATATCATTCTTTCCTAAAACAACACTCTTACAATATAAAAGAGTTCGTTATTAAAAAAAAAATTAAGTATCAGCACATGAGAAAGCAGAGATATCCAGCCAATTCCCTGCATTAGTTGTAGTAACCAAAATTTTCAAAACAGTAATGAAGAATATTATGCAGAACATAAAATGGCAGTTACTGTCCCATACATCTATTTCATTTCTTCCCTAAATCTACTGACACTGTTTGTATTTCCTTTTCTCCTATACCCTTTTTTTTTTTTTTTTTTTTTTTTTTTTTTTTTTTTTGAGACATTGTTTCACTCTTTTTACCCAGGCTGGAGTGCAATGGCGTGATCTCGGCTTACCGCAACCTCCGCCTCCTGGGTTCAAGCAATTCTCCTGACTCAGCCTCCCGAGTAGCTGGGACTACAGGCACACGCCACCATGCCCAGCTAATTTTTGTATTTTTAGTAGAAACGGAGTTTCACCTTGTTGACCAGGATGATCTTTTCTCCTGACCTCGTGATCCACTCGCCTCTGCCTCCCAAAGTGCTGGGATTATAGGCGTGAGCCACCGCGCCCGGCCTCTCCTATACCCTTTTAATCAACTTCTATTTAGCTTTGTCTCCATTATTTGATCGAAACGACTCTCCTCCAAGTTGCCTGACAATGCACTTACAGATAACACGTTTTTATTCTTATCTGTTTGAGCATTTTCCCCTTCTTTATACATATACTTATCTTGGCTTCTGGAATGAGCACTCTCTTTGTTTTCTCCCACCTGTGCCTGTGCTAATTGTTCAGGTTACTAGAGCTTAATTCGAAGTTT